>NC_048304.1:94206330-94348027 GCF_013100865.1 Trachemys scripta elegans | reverse complement strand
TTTTTTTCTCTTAATTAATTGGCCTCTCAGAGTTGGTAAGACAACTCCCACCTGTTTATGCTCTCTGTATGTGTGTATATATATCTCCTCATTATATGTTCCATTCTATATGCATCCGAAGAAGTGGGCTGTAGTCCACGAAAGCTTATGCTCTAATAAATTTGTTAGTCTCTAAGGTGCCACAAGTACTCCTGTTCTACTTTTAAACATGACTGACTACTACTGTATGGCAACAATGGTACTGTAAAACAGCAAATATTTACTCTTTCATAACTGATTTTTACAGAAGCACTAGAAAAAAAAATTCAAGTACTGCTGGTAGGTAGATGGCATTCTACAGTAATCTGTCACAATAATTAACATTTAATGTATTTACTATAAGGGTATCTTACAGTTTCATTCATATAAAAATACTGCATGTGTAAAAGGACACACATAATTTCCATATTTATTTCAAATTAAAAACAGTTACTTTGGTGGTAGGGCTGAAAACTGATCAGTTTCCCTCTCTAACATAGGGAGTATGTGCTGCATTTCTATTGTATAACTATTTAACACTTGAGTGCAAATAGTATCACCCCAGTATTTAACTCAAAATCATTTAGAAAGAAAAACTAAGTTTAATATTGCACAAGATTTTAATACCTAAATATAGTAATATGTGACTTTTCTTGGTCGTTAACAGTCCAGAATTATATCCTGGTTTATCAGCAGATTGGAGACAGAATTTAACAATATGATTGCTTCCCTTAAGCAATAAAGTAAATTAAGCTTTCATGTTTAGCAGGCCACTCTAGAGCCTTTCAGATTTACTTCAGTTTGTCCAGTGTGTTTCTGACTCTGGTTTGGAAAGATTGTAAATCCAGCCATTGTCGGTGATTGCTTTATTTCTGAATTTTGAAAACATTTATTTCTCTCAGCACTTTTGCTGTAACCAGCTGTTTCCTGTTTTTTCTCTCTGAGGCCCAGCTGCAGTGGAGATAAAGGCAACGATGGTATGTTGCAGAATGAATATTGCTCACCTTTATAAAAGGATGGAAAGATGAAAGAACAAAAAAGATGGACTTATTACAAGTTAGCTTATGGAGAAATTCAGGAGACAGTGCTGTCATTCTTGCACCTGTGAGGTCTTGGTACTGTTGTTCTCTTGGCTTTCACCCAGTGTTAGATGACAAGGCTGCTTCTACTAAAATAGGATCTCTTCCCATGAGGTGAAATTCAACACTCATCACAAAACCTCAAGTAATGCATCTTTGGGCAGGTCTTCACTACAGGGGGGTGGGGGTCGATTTAAGATACGCAAATTCAGCTACGCGAATAGCATAGCTGAATTCGACCTATCGGAGTCGACTTACCCCGCTGTGAGGACGGTGGCAAAATCGACTTCCGCGGCTTCCGGTCGACGGCGCTTACTCCCACCTCCGCTGGTGGAGTAAGAGCGTCGATTCGGGGATCGATTGTCGCGTCCAGACGAGATGCGATAATTCGATCCCCGAGAGATTGATTTCTACCCACTGATTCAGGCGGGTAGTGTAGACCTAGCCTCAGTGTAGAGAATTCCACAGGGTTTGGGGGAACTGAATCCTCCAACC
This sequence comes from Trachemys scripta elegans, assembly GCF_013100865.1. Classification (NCBI taxonomy): domain Eukaryota; kingdom Metazoa; phylum Chordata; order Testudines; family Emydidae; genus Trachemys; species Trachemys scripta. The sequence goes on along the minus strand of NC_048304.1, from coordinate 94,346,435 downwards.
TGCAGAGATGTTTCAGGGCTACATCACAACACCTTGGTGTGCCCAAGATGAGGGTTTTTGGGTTGCCTGATCTGTATAAGGTCTTCAATGGGAGTACTCACAATGCATGAAGTTAAGCATGTGCATGAGTTTTTTGCAGGATTGGGGTCTAAATTTGTATCCATTACCCTTCTTGATCTGCCACTCAATGGTCCCCTTCACAGTGGCCTATTCAGAGCCCCCTTTGCAGTGCACAAGAAGCACTGTGATTTCCGTCTGCTAGATATTCTGTCTCCATCACAGGAGTGAATTGGTGTGGAAACCTTGCATAGACCCTATTTTGTATGTGAAATTGCTCAATAAAGGCTAAAGCCTTCACTGACCATTCCGTAGAACTCTTGACTCCCTAAAAGAGAGAATTTCAAGAGAGGAAAATGTATACATATACACAAAACCTAAGAGATTATTGTGCATTATTTCTGTGATAAGGGCAGGCTGTGTATTGAGTGCTGCACAACGCACAAAAATAAAGACTCTTCCTACCATAAGTTGCTTATAGCTTAAAAGTTAGATGCAGAGTAAAACAAGACACTGGGAAGTCTAGAATATCCATTTACTATAAACATGTTAACAAACTTCTTTGGATTTTGTAGATTTTGTTTGTTTTGTTTTGTTTTTGGACCACCTGAGCTATATTTGAAGTTTGCAAACTCCAATTAGTTTTCAAGTTTTTTATCCTTCACTTAACGAATTTTTTCTTAAGATGCTTCACTAATTAATATTTTTTAAAAGTCCTTTACTAGCTTAAAGGAAGCCTCTACTTCCTATTAAGTAGTACTTTTAGCAATCCTTTTTCCCCCTTCAACCTTAAATGTGAGGCTACCACAAATGGGAGTCCTACCAATATGTATGATGTATTATATTTTTATTAGAATTTGCTCTCTTCCTTTCCATTCCTTTTAAGCAGAACCTAATATGAACTTGATAAGTGAGTCCAGTAGTGTTAGTAGATTGTGTTTAGGGTTAGTGGAGGCAATGTGGCCTACCGGATAGAGCACTGGACAGGGAGTCAGGAGACCTGAATTCTGCTCATGGCTCTGCCAGTGGTCTGCTGGGTGACCTTGGCAAGTCACTTCAACAGCCTGTGCCTCAGTTTCCCCATCTATAAATGGGGCTCATGATACTGAACACCTTTGTAATGCTTTTTCAGATCTAATGATGAAAAGTGCTATAAAAGAACTAGATATTACTATTATTAGCAGTGATCAGTTGAAAGGTACACTATTCTCGGTAACACAGTTTTAGACTGTGAAACTATTGTTTTCCAGGAACAAGCAGGTGTTTTGACTGAGGTTGAATATCCTTTTCATCATATTGAATAGCTACTGTATGTTACATTTTGTAGTCCTGTTTTGGTTTTAGCTGTATACATTAGATGAAGGTGCTCTTACGTCTACAATGATTTTATGTTTTCTTCCAGGTCATGGATAAAAATGTTAAATAGCATAGGGCCAAGAACCGATTCTGTGGGACCTCACTAGAAACACATCTGCTGAAATGATGGTTGTCTATTTACAATTATATTTTAAAACTATCATCTAGCTGTCTTCTAATCCATTTAATGTGCCATGTTAATTTTATATTCTAGTTTTTAATCAAAATGTTGTATGATACCATGTCAGATGCCTTATAGAAGTCTAAGTATATTTATTACATCAATGCTATAATCCAGGGATCAGCAACCTTTCAGAAGTGGTGTGCCAAGTCTTCATTTATACACTCTAATTTAAGGTTTCGCGTGCCACTAATACATTTTAACATTTTTAGAAGATCTCTTTCTATAAGTCTGTAATATATAACTAAACTATTGTATGTAAAGTAAATAAGGTTTTTAAAATGTTTAAGAAGCTTCATTTTTAAAATTAAATTAAAATGCAGAGCCCCCCGCAGACTGGTGGCCAGGATCCGGGCAGTGTGAGTTCCACTGAAAATCAGCTCGTGTGCCACAGGTTGCCTACCCCTGCTATAATCTTTATCAACCAAACTTGTAATCTCATAAAAACGTCATCAGTTTGATGGAATCTATTTCCTGTAAACACATGTTGACTGGAATTAATTTATATTTTCCTCCTTTATTGCTTTATTAATCAAGTCCTGTATCAGCCACTCCATTATCTGGCCCAAGATTGATGTCAGACTGACATCTATAATCACCTGGGTTATTCCATTTCCCTTTTTTCAATATTGGCACAACATTAAATTTCTTCCAGTCTTCAGGAACTTCACCAGTGTTCCAAGACTTATTAAAAATGAACATTAATGAGCCAGCAAGTTCCTCAGCCTGCTCTTTTAAAACTCCTTGTATGCAAGTTATCTGGACTTGCTGATTTTAAAATGTTTAACTTTAGTAGCTGCTGTTTTAATATCTTCCTGAGATCAGTGGAATGGAAAAAGTGCTATATGATTAAATCATTTGTCCCCTCACCCCCCAAATATAGAACAGAAATGTACTTAACACTTCTGCCTTTTCTGCATCATTATTGATAATTCTACCATTTCCATCCAGTAATGGACTAATACTGTTGTTAGGATTCTTTTTGTTCCCAACATATTTAAAAATCTCATTGTCCTTAACTCTTCTGCCCATACATTTCTCCTTTGTCCCTTATATTTTTTTCTACAATTCCTAGCTTCTGATTTATATTCATTATTATCAACTTCTCCTTTCTTCCATTGGTGTTTATAGATAATTCACTTCCTCTATATACCAGGTCATCTAAAAAAAAAACCACTACAACCACCTTCCTTGATGGTAGGTTTTTGGGCATATAGTGAAGTGTTCTTACACAATTGTCATTCATGTTTTTTTCTGATGAAATTCTTCTTTCCAGCTGATATGGCTCATAACTGTTTTTTCAGCTTTGTGAAATTGGCCCTTTTAAAGCACCAAGTATATATATCACCAGTTTGGACTTCCATTTGCTTTGCATATTATAAATGTGATGTGTTCCTGTTCACTTGAACCTAAGCTACTTTATTTTTTTTAGTTCTATGATCAGTTCCTCTTTTATCTGTCAACATAAGGTCTAATATAGAATTCCCCCATGTTTGATGCAACACTTTTCTGTTAAAAATTATTTATAATATTTTGAAATGTCAAGGATATTTTAGGACAGGTAGCATGAAACCTCCAGCATATGTCACTCAAACGGAAGTCCCCTATAATCACACAGCTTTCCCCCCTGCACATTATAGATAGGTGCATACAGAACTGGTCATCCTGTTCCCCAATATGATTTTGGGGGTCTGTAGCAGATACCAACTGATCCCCATCTTATGCTTTATGTGGTGGGATGTTGATCCATAAGCATTTCAGTTATCAGTGACTAAGAAACAAATGCCATTTTTGACATTGTGCCACTCCCTCCCCCTTTTTGCCCGCTCAATCCTTCCTAAATAGGTTATTACCATTGATTTTTTTCAACAACAGATACGTGTACCTCCTGGGGTATGCAGAGGTCTTCCAGGGGGTACATCAACTCATATTTGCCTAGTTTTACAACAGCCTACAGAAAAAGCATTAGCAACATTTTCATACAGATAATGACTTATTTATATTGCTCTATATACTATGTGCTGAAATGTAAGTACACTATATTTCAATTGATTTATTTTATAATTGTATGATAAAAATGAGCAAGTTTTAAGCATTTTTCAGTAATAGTGTGCTGACACTTTTGTAATTTTGTCTGATTTTGTAAGCAAGTAGTTTTTAAGTGAGGTGAAACTTGGGGGTATGCAAGACGAATCAGACTCCTGAAAGGGGTACAGTAGTCTGGAAAGATTGAGAGCCACTGGTGTGAATCATTCCACTAGGTTTTAGTAATACTAACTTGACTAGCTAAAATTTATGTTAATAAATGAGCAATTCAAATTCTTGGTTTGTTACTCAGGCTCCGAGTATTGGTATATTAGGCAATTAAAATGTTTCAGTTCACTTCTAGAATCTTCTGCCTTCTGTCTTCCTTTGCTTGTGGGACAGGAAGGATCTCAGGGAAGATTGTTGCACACACTTCTTCTTTATCATGTTTGAGTTTCTTGAAGTAATCTATTATCTAGACTGTGAGATATCTTGAAGTGCACTGCCAATATGCATCATTACCAATAGTTCCTTGTCCATCGACTTAAGAAGTCTGTCCAGTCTTAGTGACATCCTGTGTCTTGGCTCTGAGAAGGGAGCACGCCATGCTGTTGTCCTCCTGCCCCTTGCAGAATGTTCTTTCTGTTCTTCTAGTATCCTTAATGAGGATAGTCCATCTTCATTGGATGGTTGGAGAACTCTTATAGGCAAGCTTGATTTTTCTTACAGGTTGGGCTGTGCTGCCATCCACAGGTGTGTCCTCCTGCTCCCTTAGACTAGCTGGATCTTGAGAGGTCCCTTCCAGTTTCCACACTGAGAACATGACATTAATTGGAAACTTCTAGCTATGTAGAATTCCTCCTGGTCCTCTTCTCTGTGGTGGCCACAGTCTGCCCATCTTTGTATGTCTCCAGCCAAGTAGATTGCTACTGTGACCTCTTGCATCTGGTGGTTATGAATTGCCAGGTGTCTTTTCTGACACTCACTCACTCTCTCTCTCTCTCTCTCTCTCTCTCTCTCTCTGATTTGCTTGGTGACCAGCTGCTTTCTTCCTTGAACCTGAGGTACTGATGTTTCCCAGATCTGGTTGTCTAGGAACTCCTCAGCTTCTCTGATTCTTCATAGCATCTCAATTTCAAGAATCTTTTTTCCTTTAGCACAGCCACCAACTTGCACTTCATGCATAGGAAGTCCCTTTTGGCTTCAGGTAGGAAAGAGAACATGGCACATCCAAAGCAAGTCACCACCACTATACACTTGCTGGCTTTCTTGAAATTGTATGTATAGCTGACCCTGGAAAGAGAGCCTCTCTCACTCGCTCTCTCTGCCTTTGTTTGAAGCTCTCAAGTTTGCCTAGCTAGCAAGTGATTTTTATTTTATAATAAGTCTTCCTGCTTCTTGCAGCTCAGCTCTGCCTCTCACCACAAGAGCGCGATTAACCACTCAGACTTCAAACAGTAGGGCTGATCAAAGCTCCAAGGGCCAGAGCCTTGCAGCCCTTAGTAAGCCCTTGGCTTCTTACTCAGGGGCCCACATCCCAGCTATGCAGCTGCAACACAGAGAACACTCAAACAACCTACAGATGGACCAAATGCACCACTCAGAGTTCTGCTACCTCCAAGCACAGAGTCCACAGCTGTGCCCGCTGAAATTGTTAGATACCTATGTTTGCGGCCATGTTCTGCCCTCCATTAAACTTATGCAATCTCATGGCATAAACAGGTTTCACTGAAGGCAGAATCTTGCTTATTCTTTTTAATCTGAATCAAAGTAGTTATTTACATATGTATGCTATAATTTGCACTGCTATAGAGCTAAGTTTTTTTTTCACAGAAGAGCTCTAAAAAATAACTAAGTAGGATCCATCCCAAAAGTTATTCTTAACATGAAAAATTGAAAAGTTGTTCTGTCGTCTTCTTTCATATGGCTTGGATAGGTATCAACGTTTACCAATTTTTATCTAGATTTGACATTGCTGCAGCAATGAACTGGGGAAGTGACACAATGAATAGTTCGATGGAAATGCGTATGTGAGCAATTTTTGCTACACTTTGCAGCAAGGCAGCAGATTTTATTCTGAGGATAGTACCTGTATTTCCTATCAAGAAAATCATGCTGGCAACTAGACTTAAAAAAAAAAAAAAAAGCTGATCATTTGGACAAAGCAGCTCCATCAGGCTGCTCACCTAGGCAGAGTGGGTGTGTCTATGCAAACAAGGTCAGCTCCTGAAGTCATCTTCCCCAGCTCACCACTAGATGTCAGGGGAGAGAGAGTTCATTCAGACTCTGCTTACATATACAATGGCAGAGGATTTGTGTTCTAATGTTCAGTCCTGTATACTTCTTGTTTCCTCTAGATATTGTTTCTATTTGAAATTCTTCAGCTTTCTCACTTAAGTAATTGCAGGAAAGAAAGTCCAATATGGAAATAGAGTCAGACTTGAAGCATTTTCTGGAGATTGGAGATTGAGCCCACATTTCCATTTTGTGGTGGAGTATCGCCACAGGACATCTCACAATTTGTGTGTGACAAGTAAAATAAAATTAGAAAATTGGAAGATAACCAAATTACGGAAACTAATTTATATTTGCTGTGAAGCACACTAAATCTGTTCCTCTATCTTCTGGCCTGTCAAAACATGGAAGCTTGCTTTAGTAATATGTCCATTAACAGATGTGGTTAGCTTTTGGCCTTCCATACTTATTCATTAGTGACATAATTAAGGATGGGGGGGTATAAAAATAATTTTATTTTATTTTTCCTACCTGGCTCAAGTTAAATCTCTGATCTGGTATGGGCCAGATGGCTCTATAGATTGGTAATGGGCCACCGAACCTTGTAGATCACAGGTTCAAATCCTGGCCAGCTTGCTAATAAATGCAAGTTGCTGCCCTATGAACAGCTGTTGATACCATACCTGAAAATGGTTAGAGGTCTCAGTCTACTTCTTATGGACAGATACCAAAACTCTGGTTGGCAGCCTCAGTGGAAAGGACAACAGTCAAAGAGAAATGGAACTTCAACAGCTCTCTCCTCAAGAGTTGATCCTTCAAGAACAGGAAGGAGACTGTGAAGAAGCTTGCACTTTGGGTAGTTGCTCATACTGCAACTGTTCTGCAATAAAAGTAGCCTGATCTCAAAGTTGACTAACCATAGCTTCCATTAATGTCTGTGGGAGATCTACATGCCTAGCACTTCTGACAGGCCTCTTATATTCAGGTGCCTAAATACATATTTATGTGCCTAATTTTAGGGTTACAGATTTGAAAACTAGGACTTAACTTCCCTTGAAACGTTTCCCTAAAAAAACATATCATCTGTATGAATAGACAAGCTTTTACCAGCTATCCACATTCGTATCCACTCAGGCATCGTCTATATGAAGTTTTCTTGACATAGTTATATCGGTTCAGAGTGTGGAAAACACCACATCCCTAACTAATGACAGGTTTCAGAGTAGCAGCCATGTTAGTCTGTATCCGCAAAAAGATCAGGAGTACCTGTGGCACCTTAGAGACTAACAAATTTATTAGAGCATAAGCTTTCGTGGACTAAGGTGCCACAAGTACTGCTGTTCTTTTTACATCCCTAACTGACAGCTGTGCTGGCAAAAACTCTGATGTAGACGGTTATGTCAGCAAAACTGCCTTTAACCAACGTAACTTATTTCGTTTGGGGAACTGATATAAGGTGTACCTAGCAAAAGAACTGCACCTGCATTTCTACTCGAAGGGTTTGCCAGTAAGGCTGTAGTGGCAACCACTTTTTAGTGCAGACAAGGCCTAAACTTCAAGTCAGCTTACAGGTTGTTATCTGGCTTCTAAGAACTTGTCTACACTTAGGAGGGTTTTGTGGGCTTAGTTACATTGGCAAAACTTTCTAGTATGGATGCAGTTATACTCATATGGTTGTTCTGTCAACCAGGATAAGGCCTTGTCTACACTTAAGGGGTTTATCGGTATCTATATCAATAAGCCCCCATAGTGGACCCACAGCCCATCATAACAAAAGAACTTTTTACCAATACCAGTTTCATGCTTCTAACTGTGACATAGTTATGCCACTTAAGTGTAGACCAAGCCTAAGCTATTTTGGTATAAGCACAGTTATACTAGTATAATTGTGTGTAGACTAGGGCTTTTGCTGGTATAGATAGGTTTGTTTAAAAAAAATTACCACCATAGCTATGCCAGTAAAACTTTCAAGTGTAGATGGTCTAAGTGTGAAAATACATGTATTTATTCTAAATCTTAATCACAGCATGTATCTTCATCTCATGCATTCTGTTAACACAGTATTGTAATAGGTAATCTGTCTGCAAATCTTGTAAATTACAAGAAACAGGCAGAGTATCTGAAATCAGATAGCCCAAGCTTAAGTATATTTTTATTGAAACTGAGATGCTTGTGCCATCTAGTGGATAAAGTTGTTAATGCAATTTTATTGCAAATTTTGCTGTAGTTTAATGAATAATTAATATTCACATTTTGGACAACTTGGGTTTCAATGTATCTGTTTTTGGTAGAACTTTGTTTATATTTTTGTAATCAGATGTGAAAAGCATTCTGGAAACAGAGTTTCCGTGTTTGTTCATAGGCAGAGTGTCAGGCCTCTGCCACCAGCTGTACTGTATATCCTGATGATATAATAACTTTGGAAATGAGTTCATTTTCCAGCTTCTGTTGTGATCTTTGACTTTTCTTACATATACAGACTTAACAATTCTGTTATGCTGTGTAGTTTTGTGATACAAAACAGCAAATTACTATTGGGATTTATGAGAATTGCATGATATGCTTAACATGATACCAGAAGTTTAAATATAGTGATTCATTTCATAAATTCCTTAGCCTAACACTTTTTAAATATCAAGTTAGAAAAAATTAATTCTGTTGTTATCAGGACAGAATCAAACAGTGTAAATGCTTAATCTCAAAGCATAAGGACTAACTACTGAATCACTTACACCTATAAAGTAGAATCTCAGTTATGAACACTTCAGGAATGGAGGTTGATTGTAATTCTGAAATGTTCATAACTGAACAAAATGTTATGATTGTTCTTTCAAAAGTTTACAAGTGAACGTTGACTTAATACAGCTTTGAAACTTCACTATGCAGATGAAAAATTTTATTTTATTTTTGTAAATTGTTTACATTTAACACAGTGCTATACTGTATTTGCCTTTTTTTTGGGTCTTTGCTGCTGCCTGATTGTATATTTCCAGTTCAAAAAGAAGGTTGTGGTTGACTAGTCAGTTTGTAACTCTGGTGTTCGTAACTCTGAGTGTTCGTACATCACAAAAGTCACTAAGATATGTGGGTGTAGCTGAGCATAGAATTTGGCCTTACATTTCCTTTTTTCCCATCTTTCAGGAAGGTGCACCATGCTGTTTGTTCTATCATTGCTAAACATGTTCTATTACTGTACACTGTAATATGAGGTTCAGATCGGAACATAGGAACAGTCTTTGAATGGAATGCTGCAACTACAGTCAGACATGAACAGCATGTTCATGTTCAAATTTATCCTTTTTTCCCCCTTTCATTTGTGTTTAGGCAGTGCATTAGAACAGTGGTTTTTTGACCTGTGGTTCGTGGAAACCTGGAGGTCTGCAGACTGTCTGTCTAAGATTTCCAAAGGGGGATCTGCACCTCCATGTGAAATTTTTTAGGGGTCCACAGATGAAAAAAGGTTGAAAACCACTGTATTAGAAACGGAAAGGATTTATTTTGAAGATATTACTGCTCAGCTCTTCCTTTTTAGAATTATAGGATGCAGACACACAAGCAGTCCAGATATTAGTATATAAAATCAGAAAGCAAAGTGGCTGAATGGCTTTATCTGAGTAGTGAATAATTAACTTCAAAGATACTTATAAAGTGTTTCTAGAAGTAATTTGTCTAAAATTGAATTAAAAAATCAATGTTCCCCACTCTCTCCTAGTCACACCATACAGTCTGTTGCTAGGTTTATCATTTTTCTATGTGTGAAGCATTATGGTAATTCTTTGGTCTATGTGAAATGAGTTGATGGTGCCAGTTGAGTTATGGTGGACAGGTATTTACCTCATAACACCCATCACCACAATTGGCACTAGTTGTATTTGTTTGTTTTTGAGTTGTATTAATAAAAAAAACCAACACAGCCCAAAAGTCTGTGTGCCTTTGGCAATCTTTATATACTCAACAATACCGTTACTAAATCTCTCTCAATACGTGAGAGAGGCCAAGAATTGACTGGGCATAGACACTGAACTATCCTATAACCCATATAGTCTCAATTCAAGGAGGCACCGCTATTCAGGACAGTACTTAAGCATAGGCTGAATTGCGGCTACATTTAGATTTATAAGGGGCCTGTCAGATGTGCTAAATGCATCTACATGCGCATTTAGAATTTTAACTCTTTGATACAGGGACTCTCTATGTTTGGCTAATTTTACTCATAGTATAGCACTGTGTATACATACAGTGCTATGTAAATAATAAATAGTAACAAAGATGTAAACATTCTGGTAAGACTATGGGGAAACTTCCACTAGTGCCATCTGTGCTGCATCTGCACTGAGGACTTCAGTCTCCTGAGATGTCAACATGGTCTGATTGATCATAGCAATACATTTGTGTAGATAACTAATATAATCCCCTATTTACAAAGGAGAATGTTGAGACACAGGGGGTCAAATTCACCCTGGTAACTAACTTGTTGAACTCAGGCCTTGGCTACACTTACCCGGTAGTTCGACGGCTGGAAATCGAACTTCTGGGTTCGACTTATCGCGTCTAGTCTGGACGTGATAAGTCGAACCCGGAAGTGCTCGCCGTCGACTGCGGTACTCCAGCTCGCCGAGAGGAGTACCGCGGAGTCGACGGGGGAGCCTGCCTGCCGCGTGTGGACCAAGGTAAGTTCGAACTAATTCGAACTAAGGTACTTCGAACTTCAGCTACGTTATTCACGTAGCTGAAGTTGCGTACCTTAGTTCGAATTAGGGGGGTAGTGTAGACCAAGCCTCAGTGGTGTTACATCAGGGATGAATTTGAGCTAGATTGTGAACCCCTTAATCGGACTGGTGAGCAGTTACTCATACAAGTAATTTAATTGAAATCAGTGGGATAACTCATGGGATAACTCCATCTCTGTGTGATTTGCCCAGTCAGAGATGATTCAGTGTTACAAAAGGAATAAAAACTTGGGATGCTTTGGATCCTATCCCCTATGTTTGGTGAACTAGACCACAGTTTGAAAGAGAAAAATCAATTTTATTTAAAAGTATAAGATCAATAATAATGTAAAAAGTCAAGCAATATAATTGACTGAACACAATTTTGTGCTTCATAAGTATTCACAAAACAGACATAGCACAGGCACCAGCAGTGCACCTACTTCCACTCACTGACCTGCCAATCCCCTTTTTGGATTAGTGTGCAGTTTATCCTCATTGTCCTTGGCCTATGTGCTGAGACTGCCGAAACAGATGCCAGATGCAGTGCTGATTTTAATGATATGACAACTTCCCCACTAAAATTACATGGGGACCACTATCTCATTTTATACTGGTCATTAAACAGCAGTCAGAGGAAAATTTATTTAGTACTGAGCTAGATGTGTGAAAAGGTGATTGCCAACAAGTCTTTCAGCCATCCAGCCTTCTAAACTTGGGGTCTTTTTTTCTTCTAGTATTGGGAATTCGGATGAAGAAATTCAGGGGATGAGTATCATATTTATCATTTGACAAAATAATCTTAATTATGTAAAGGTCAGAAATTATCCTATTATGATATAGTACTGTTAACATGTTTTATCAAATTAAATTAGGTTTGTAGCTGTTACTTCAAAAGAAAATAATAGCTCTAATATACTGGTGACAAGCGTGACATGAACTTATCACCATCTTACCATACTTGAAATTCCATAAGAAATATTATACAATCTGCTTTAGTAATAACTAGTTAGCTTTTAAAAGAGTATTTTAAAAGAATTATGCATCTTGTCAGTCATTTTGTCCACTACAACTTGAAAAACAAGACTTACTATATGAGCCTCCAAAGTTGAGGGCCATATTATGCTCGCTGATGCTGATTTATTTCTCAGCTTTCAAAGATAAACAAAAACAGAACAACCAACAAGAACAAGAGTTTTTATGGTTGGAGAAGAATGTAGTTGAAGGATTTTGGATCTCAGTGTAACGGAGGCAAAAAAAATCTTTCATCTTATTTCTGAACTAAGCTGCTTTATGTACTTCATGCTTCAACTATTTCAAGATGGAATAGCATGTACGGGCTTTCTTTAACTATTTTGATGCCCTGTTCAAAAAAGTATCACTCAAGTGGCTCTATGCATGTGATTCATGTGGTCCTGTGTCTTTTTAAAATGAACACTGCTGCTTTAAAAGGACTTGGTCCTTTGGTGCACTATGGGACTTATTGAGCCAAAAATAGCTTCCATGATTGTTTACCCTTGGAAGCTCAGAGCTTCAAAGGTCAAAACCACTGAGATGTACTGCCTGTTCAGAAAAAGAGCTTCCCCTTTAGTAGCAGTCATTGACTGTTGGTTCAGATATTATAGTCACCTATTGCTGTCCTCTTCCCAGGAGAGGGTCAATAAGTCATTCAGGGTTGTAATACGGGGAGCAGGATTTTCCCAACATGACTAAATATTGGTCACTGAAAGGAGAAATATAAAAAGAGGTCCAGCATGAAGCAGGATGGGTTCCATAATGAGATCCAGGGAAATGAAATGGGCCACTGTAATTCCCCAACATTAACACACTTGTGGAAAATAGTGTGATCAGGATTAATTAGAAGGCACTCATGTCAATGGACAGATGATAGATGAAGCCCCCTGCCTTCCATTGGCGGATTGGAGTAGAAGTTTCTTCCTACCCTCACTCCCAGTTAAGGAAGTAAGGGGAGGGAGGCTGGTCCTTTTCAACCATAGGGAGCCATGCAGAAGAGTTAGTTCAGCCCTATTTATTTATGTACAGGCTATTTGTGGCCTGTAAGTTAGTTACTTCACATCTAGAGCTGCAGGAAATTCCCCAGGCTGTAAAATCCAATGGGTTAAGAAGAGCAGGTCTAGTAGAGGGAGTTTCATAGAGTAGAAGATGCACAGCTAATTTTTATGAGCCCCTTTACCCTTTTGCCTGTCTGTGCTTCTGTACAGAATGACGAAGAGTTACTGGGTTTGGTGTGTGTGGTTTTTGTCTCTGTGTGCGTGTGTGTGTGGGGGTGCGTTGTTGATGCTCTTCTTTTACAAACCTGAAAAAACAGTCATTCCCTGGGTTGAGTTTGCCAGTTATTGAGCCAACATCTATGGCTGTCCATTGCTTACTTGGGGGAAGACTTTTTGCTGGATAGAACCCTATGTCATGACTGTTATATTAATCTTAACTGAAAAGAAAGATTTACTGCATTCATTGTTTTGTCACTTAAAATTTTGCCTGTTTTCATCTATATTCATAGATTCATAGATTATAGGACTGGAAGGGACCTCGAGAGGTCATCGAGTCCAGTCCCCTGCCCGCATGGCAGGACCAAATACTGTCTAGACCATCCCTGATAGACATTTATCTAACCTACTCTTAAATATCTCCAGAGACGGAGATTCCACAACCTCCCTAGGCAATTTGTTCCAGTGTTTAACCACCCTGACAGTTAGGAACTTTTTCCTAATGTCCAACCTAGACCTCCCTTGCTGCAGTTTAAACCCGTTGTTTCTGGTTCTATCCTTAGAGGCTAAGGTGAACAAGTTCTCTCCCTCCTCCTTATGACACCCTTTTAGATACCTGAAAACTGCTATCATGTCCCCTCTCAGTCTTCTCTTTTCCAAACTAAACAAACCCAATTCTTTCAGCCTTCCTTCATAGGTCATGTTCTCAAGACCTTTAATCATTCTTGTTGCTCTTCTTTGGACCCTTTCCAATTTCTCCACATCTTTTTTAAAATGCGGCGCCCAGAACTGGACACAATACTCCAGCTGAGGCCTAACCAGAGCAGAGTAGAGCGGAAGAATGACTTCTCATGTCTTGCTCACAACACACCTCTTAATACATCCCAGAATCATGTTTGCTTTTTTTGCAACAGCATCACACTGTTGACTCATATTTAGCTTGTGGTCCACTATAACCCCTAGATCCCTTTCTGCCGTACTCCTTCCTAGACAGTCTTTTCCCATTCTGTATGTGTGAAATTGATTTTTCCTTCCTAAGTGGAGCACTTTGCATTTGTCTTTGTTAAACTTCATCCTGTTTAACTCAGACCATTTCTCCAATTTGTCCAGATCATTTTGAATTATGACCCTGTCCTCCAAAGTAGTTGCAATCCCTCCCAGTTTGGTATCATCCGCAAACTTAATAAGCGTACTTTCTATGCCAATATCTAAGTCGTTGATGTAGATATTGAACAGAGCCGGTCCCAAAACAGACCCCTGCGGTACCCCACTCGTTACGCCTTTCCAGCAGGATTGGGAACCATTAATAACAACTCTCTGAGTACGGTTATCCAGCCAGTTATGCACCCACCTTATAGTAGCCCCATCTAAATTGTATTTGCCTAGTTTATCGATAAGAATATCATGCGAGACCGTATCAAATGCCTTACTAAAGTCTAGGTATACCACATCCACCGCTTCACCCTTATCCACAAGGCTCGTTATCCTATCAAAGAAAGCTATCAGATTGGTTTGACATGATTTGTTCTTCACAAATCCATGCTGGCTGTTCCCTATCACCTTACCACCTTCCAAGTGTTTGCAGATGATTTCCTTAATTACTTGCTCCATTATCTTCCCTGGCACAGAAGTTAAACTAACTGGTCTGTAGTTTCCTGGGTTGTTTTTATTTCCCTTTTTATAGATGGGCACTATATTTGCCCTTTTCCAGTCTTCTGGAATCTCTCCCGTCTCCCATGACTTTCCAAAGATAATAGCTAGAGGCTCAGATACCTCCTCTATTAGCTCCTTGAGTATTCTAGGATGCATTTCATCAGGCCTGGGTGACTTGCAAGCATCTAACTTTTCTAAGTGATTTTTAACTTGTTCTTTTTTTATTTTATCCGCTAAACCTACCCCCTTCCCATTAGTATTCACTATGTTAGGCATTCCTTCAGACTTCTCGGTGAAGACCGAAACAAAGAAGTCATTAAGCATCTCTGCCATTTCCAAGTTTCCTGTTACTGTTTCTCCCTCTTCACTAAGCAGTGGACCTACCCTGTCTTTGGTCTTCCTCTTGCTTCTAATGTATTGATAAAAAGTCTTCTTGTTTCCTTTTATTCCCGTAGCTAGTTTGAGCTCATTTTGTGCCTTTGCCTTTCTAATCTTGCCCCTGCATTCCTGTGTTGTTTGCCTATATTCATCCTTTGATATCTGTCCTAGTTTCCATTTTTTATATGACTCCTTTTTATTTTTTAGATCGTGCAAGATCTCGTGGTTAAGCCAAGGTGGTCTTTTGCCACATTTTCTATCTTTCCTAACCAGCGGAATAGCTTGCTTTTGGGCCCTTAATAGTGTCCCTTTGAAAAACTGCCAACTCTCCTCAGTTGTTTTTCCCCTCAGTCTTGATTCCCATGGGACCTTACCTATCAGCTCTCTGAGCTTCCCAAAATCTGCCTTCCTGAAATCCATTGTCTCTATTTTGCTGTTCTCCCTTATACCCTTCCTTAGAATTGCAAACTCTATGATTTCATGATCACTTTCACCCAGGCTGCCTTCTACTTTCACATTCTCAATGAGTTCCTCCCTATTTGTTAAAATCAAATCTAGAACAGCTTCCCCCCTAGTAGCTTTTTCAACCTTCTGAAATAAAAAGTTGTCTCCAATGCAGTCCAAGAATTTGTTGGATAGTCTGTGCCCCGCTGTGTTATTTTCCCAACATATATCTGGATAGTTGAAGTCCCCCATCACCACTAAATCTTGGGCTTTGGATGATTTTGTTAGTTGCTTGAAAAAAGCCTCATCCACCTCTTCCACCTGGTTAGGTGGCCTGTAGTAGACTCCTAGCATGACATCTCCCTTGTTTTTTGCCCCTTTTAGCCTAACCCAGAGACTCTCAACACTTCCGTCTCCTATGTCCATCTCTACCTCAGTCCAAGTGTGTACATTTTTAATATATAAGGCAACACCGCCTCCCTTTTTCCCCTGTCTATCCTTCCTGAGCAAGCTGTACCCATCCACACCAACATTCCAATCGTGTGTATTATCCCACCAAGTTTCAGTGATGCCAACAATGTTATAGTTGTATTTATTTATTAGCACTTCCAGTTCTTCCTGCTTATTCCCCATACTTCTCGCATTTGTATATAGGCATCTAAGATACTGGTTTGATCTTTCCTCCCAGTTTTGTCCTGACTCTCCTTTCTCTCTGCCAATATAGCCCACACTCCCTCTTGTTTCCGACCCATCTCCCCGGTCTCCATGTTCCCCACTTACCTGTGGGCTTTGCTCACCTGTCCCCGTCGAACCTAGTTTAAAGCCCTCCTCACTAGGTTAGCCAGTCTGTGCCCGAATAGGGTCTTCCCTCTCCTCGAAAGGTGAACGCCATCTCTGCCTAGCAGTCCTTCCTCGAATAGCATCCCGTGGTCTAGGAAGCCAAAGCCCTCCTGGCGACACCATCTTCGCAGCCAGGCATTCACCTCCATGATGCATCTGTCTCTGCCCGGGCCCCTACCTTTGACAGGAAGAATTGAAGAGAATACCACCTGCGTTCCAAACTCCTTCACCCGTACTCCCAGAGCCCTGTAGTCACTCTTGATCCGCTCAGTGTCACACCGCGCAGTATCATTTGTGCCCACATGGATGAGTAGCATGGGGTAGTAGTCAGAGGGCTGGATAATCCTCGACAATGCCCCCGTAACGTCTCGGATACGGGCCCCCGGCAGGCAGCATACCTCCCGAGATGAAATGTCAGGGCGACAGATGGGCGCCTCCGTCCCCCTCAGCAGAGAGTCTCCGACCACCACTACCCTACGTTTCCTATTTGCAGTGGTGGCAGCAGACTTTCCAGCCTTATGGGTACGAGGCTTCTCCTCCTTTACTGTAGGGAGTGATTCCTTCTTTCCTGTATCAAGAAGAGCATAACGGTTACCTATAACCACGGCAGGAGGGTTCAGAGCAAGGGTGGAGCACTGCCTGCTGCCAGAAGTAACCAGCTGCCAGTGTCCACCCTGAGCCATCTCCTCCTCCACCAGTGGTGTATCAGCAGTCCTGTGTACTGGGACAGCTACCTCAGCTGTCTCCACATGGACACTGTCGAGGAATTGCTTGTGGATACGGATGCTCCTCAACCTAGCCACCTCCTCCTGTAGCTCTCCCACCTGCTGCCTGAGAGATTCCACCAGCAGGCACCTCTCACATTGGATGGTCCCCGCAGCCTGGATATCAGTAAGTGGAAATTGCAAGTTTCAGTCTTTGCAAAACCACACCAGGATCTGGGTAGAGGCATCCATGCTCAGGCGCTCTGTCTGGCTACAGGCACAGGTGGAGGAGACAGTAGCAGTGCTGGCACAGATGTTGCGGGTCTTCCTAACCATCGTAAGTCTCCCTCTGTCAAACTCCCGTCTGCAGCCCCCTGTCAGCTGAAAGGGTTGTTTAAGCAAAAAGTTATGAATGTAGTTGCTTTATAGGTATTAAGGGGAATCAAGAGAAAACAGATGGAACTGGCAAGGGACCCTCGCCCCCTTCCTGCTCCCCTTCTCTTGAATATATATATATATATATATAAATATATTGTATGAATATGTTGCTAATGGCTAAACTGCAAAGATATTTTGCATAGTATGGAAAAATCTTAATTAGTAGGATAATTAAAACACTGAGAGCTACATTACATGTGTACAAAGTTTTTTGTTTTTTCACTATGCAATATTATGTATTTCAAGCAAGTTTAATTTTGGATGCAGTAGCCCTTAAGAAGACATAATCAAGTTCTGATGGGACCAATATCTAATATATTTAAAATTTTAAATTCTGAGACACATTGTTGTCTTATTTTATACCCTATTGTTTTTTTTTAATACAATGATTCTTCAAGCACTGAGCAATTCCTTCAAACCTAAACATGGCACTTACAGTTCTATATGTGAATAAATCACTGAATATGAGAATGGTATGACTTGAAAAACTTAAAGTATATAGTGAGATACTGATAGCTAGAAATTCTGGGGTGATGGATCTACATCTCTATTATGAGTATCAAATTAATTTCCCCAAAAAATGTAAAAATAGGCAACGACAATCGGACTAAATAAGATCAAATAAAATTTGAGACTGCTACCCTCAGTGCACTTATTGGGATGAAATAAGGATCCTATATTTTGACCTTCAAGCAAATGATACTGTACAATACTTTCAATAAACGTAATTTGGCACCTTTTAGGGTCATTATTAACAGCTTCTCACATTGTTTATTTTTTCTTGTTTACGTGGATGATAGTGAGGACAAATGCTTTTTTTTTCTTGTGGTGTTTTCTGTACCATTCTCAGGTCTATAGAAGTCATTTTCCTACCAGCAGATTGAAACAGAATAAAATCTTAAATCTTAAGCACTTACTCTGTATCTGAACTTCTTGGACTTGGGCAAGGGAAACCATCTCAGAGCAGCCCCAAGTTTGCAGTTCTTAAATAGTGGCAGTTTTCTTAATGCCAGTCTGCTTAGAAGAACAGCAGTCAGATATAAATAAAGTCAAGATTTCTGTTTAAGAAGGAGACAACTTTGACACTCTGTGCCTTTGTGTTATGATAACAGTGTGCACTTGCCTGGGCTAAATTTGTTTTGTAATTATGTGATCCTCACCATTGTAGGAATATAAAACATCCTCGCAGACAGCTGCCATGTTACAATTAGCTTCATATATTTTTGGAGGATTTACTTGAGTGAAAGAAAATCCTGCAGTCCAGTGGCAAATCCAGATCTGCCCGGTAGGTAGCTGCTTCTTCCCAGGTTTGTTTTTTCTCCACAGAAGGTTAAAACTGAAATAATTACAGCTGCAGTTGTTGACCTACGTGATCCAATAACAAAATCCCAAAAGACCTGAGAAAGGAAAGAACTTCTGTAAACAATATTTTAGAAGATAAACATCATTCTAATTCTTTAAAATTAAATTTACCTTTGGTGATTTTAGGAAGAATACTCAAAAAGAAGAACAGGAGTACTTGTGGCACCTTAGAGACTAACAAATTTATTAGAGCATAAGCTTTCGTGGACTACAGCCCACTTCTTCGGATGCATATAGAATGGAACATATATTGAGGAGATATATATACACACATACAGAGAGCATAAACAGGTGGGAGTTGTCTTACCAACTCTGAGAGGCCAATTAATTAAGAGAAAAAAAACTTTTGAAGTGATAATCAAGCTAGCCCAGTACAGACAGTTTGATAATGAGTGTGAGAGTACTTACAAGGGGAGATAGAGTCAATGTTTGTAATGGCTCAGCCATTCCCAGTCCTTATTCAAACCGGAGTTGATCGTGTCTAGTTTGCATATCAATTCTAGCTCAGCAGCACTACAAAATCAATTCTACCAGCACTACAAAAAAAAAAGGATTCTGCATGGACTCCTTCGGACGGTCGAAACAACAGACTGGATTTCTACATAGATTGCTTCTGTCGACGTGCAAAGGCTGAAATTGTGGAAAAGCAACATCACTTGCCACATAACCTCAGCCATGCTGAACACAACGCCATCTACAGCCTCAGAAACAACCCTGACATCATAATCAAAAAGGCTGACAAAGGATGTGCTGTCGTCATCATGAATAAATTGGAATATGACCAGGAGGCTGCTAGACAGCTCTCTAACACCACATTCTACAGGCCATTATCCTCTGATCCCACTGAGGATTACCTAAAGAAACTACACCATCTGCTAAAAAAACTCCCTGACAAAGCACAGGAACAAATCCGTACAGACACATGCCTAGAACCCCGACCAGGGGTATTCTATTTGCTACCCAAGATCCATAAACCTGGATATCCTGGACGCCCCATCATCTCAGGCATTGGCACCCTAACATCAGGCCTGTCTGGTTATGTAGACTCTGTCCTAAGACCCTACGCTACCAGCACTCCCAGCTATCTTCGAGACACCACTGACTTCCTGAGGAAACTACAATCCATCGGTGATCTTCCAGAAAACACCATCCTGGCCACTATGGACGTAGAAGCCCTCTACACCAATATTTCACACAAAGATGGACTACAAGCTATCAGGAACAGTATCCCTGATAATGTCACAGCTAACCTGGTGGCTGAACTTTGTGATTTTGTCCTCACCCACAACTATTTCACATTTGGGGACAATATATACCTTCAAGTCAGCGGCACTGCTATGGGTACCCGCATGGCCCCACAATATGCCAACATTTTTATGGCTGACTTAGAACAACGCTTCCTTAGCTCTCGTCCCCTAACGCCCCTACTCTACTTGCGCTACATTGATGACATCTTCATCATCTGGACCCATGGAAAAGAAGCCCTTGAGGAATTTCACCATGATTTCAATAATTTCCACCCCACCATCAACCTCAGCCTAGATCAATCCACACAAGCGGTCCATTTCCTGGACACTACTGTGCTAATAAGCGATGGTCACATCAATACCACCCTATACCGGAAACCTACTGACCGCTACACTTACCTACATGCCTCCAGCTTCCATCCAGGACACACCACACGATCCATTGTCTACAGCCAAGCTCTAAGATATAACCGCATTTGCTCCAATCCCTCGGATAGAGACAAGCACCTACAAGATCTCTATCAAGCATTCTTAAAACTACAATACCCACCTGCTGAAGTGAAAAAACAGATTGACAGAGCCAGACGAGTACCCAGAAGTCACCTCCTACAAGACAGGCCCAACAAAGAAAATAACAGAACACCACTAGCTGTCACCTTCAGCCCCCAACTAAAACCTCTCCAGCGCATCATCAGAGATCTACAACCTATCCTGAAAGATGATCCTTTACTCTCACAGATCTTGGGAGACAGACCTGTCCTCGCTTACAGACAACCCCCCAACCTAAAGCAAATACTCACCAGCAACCACACATCACTGAACAAAACCACTAACCCAGGAACCTATCCTTGTAACAAACCCCGATGCCAACTCTGTCCACATATCTATTCAAGTGACATCATCATAGGACCTAATCACATCAGCCATACCATCAGGGGCTCGTTCACCTGCACATCTACCAATGTGATATATGCCATCATGTGCCAGCAATGCCCCTCTGCCATGTACATTGGCCAAACCGGACAGTCTCTACGCAGAAGAATTAATGGACACAAATCTGACATCAGGAATCAAAATACTCAAAAACCAGTGGGAGAACACTTTAACCTGTCTGGTCATTCAGTGACAGACCTGCGGGTGGCTATATTACAACAGAAAAACTTCAAAAACAGACTCCAAAGAGAGACTGCTGAGCTAGAATTGATATGCAAACTAGACACAATCAACTCCGGTTTGAATAAGGACTGGGAATGGCTGAGCCATTACAAACATTGACTCTATCTCCCCTTGTAAGTACTCTCACACTTATTATCAAACTGTCTGTACTGGGCTAGCTTGATTATCACTTCAAAAGTTTTTTTTCTCTTAATTAATTGGCCTCTCAGAGTTGGTAAGACAACTCCCACCTGTTTATGCTCTCTGTATGTGTGTATATATATCTCCTCAATATATGTTCCATTCTATATGCATCCGAAGAAGTGGGCTGTAGTCCACGAAAGCTTATGCTCTAATAAATTTGTTAGTCTCTAAGGTGCCACAAGTACTCCTGTTCTTCTTTTTGCGGATACAGACTAACACGGCTGTTACTCTGAAACCTGTCATTAGGAAGAATACT
Source organism: Trachemys scripta elegans (assembly GCF_013100865.1). Classification (NCBI taxonomy): domain Eukaryota; kingdom Metazoa; phylum Chordata; order Testudines; family Emydidae; genus Trachemys; species Trachemys scripta. The sequence goes on along the minus strand of NC_048304.1, from coordinate 94,324,963 downwards.
GGCACTCTAATCGCCCTGCTCTAAGATAGTCATCGGACATTAATAAAATACAAACTGTGAATAACGGTAACTGCGGTTTCCTGGTTGTATTATGATACTATTTTTATATAGTGTAAAACTATGGTTAATGATGATTCTTGTATAAATGTTATATAAAAACAACATTGTCCTGTTTGGAAACAAATCTCTCAGCTATGAGAGACAGAAAATACACATTTGATATAATTTTTTATGAAGTGGTAGCTTCTCTAGAATGTATATTATAGGTGAGATTGATTATTATTATTATTATTAAGGTTGCCTGACTCTTCCTATTAGCATTCCTGACACTTCCATCTGTTTTCAGTTGCTTATAACTTTGCTAGACTTCAGTTGTTTGGGCTGAAATTTTCCATGCTGGGTATCTGCTTCAGGCTGATTTTTTTGGGCGGTGGGGGTGCTCAGCCACAACAGTTTAGCCATTTCTGGGATGAGGTTAGTGGAAAATACACTGTTTGTCCCATGTTAAAAGATTCTCCTCAGTTTTTCTTTCAGTAGCTCTTGTGCTTCCATATTTTGGGCCAGGGACTTGAAACTTAGTAGAGTAGTGGCTTTTGCGTTAAGTACTGTTGCTGTCCCAGTGAAAATCTGCCCAAATTTAGCCAAGTTATTTTTTGTTTAAATTGCAATGCACGCATGTTCAGTAGAAACTTACTAGAACTTGGAATCTTTGGAGAATTTAGAGGCCATCTGCAATAAGCATGCTCCAGCCTGGGGCTGAGCAGGACTTTCCCTGTGATTGCAGCTCTGGCTGTGTGGGCCAAGTTGGGGCTAGTTGCCAGACCTTGAGAGCAGGGAGCCTGTAATGGAATACTAAACTGTTAAGCCACTAGATGCCATGGGGTGTAAAATGCCTTCTTTGAGCTCACCTTAGCTGTATCTGGAAGAGCATTAAAGGATCTTACGATGAAGACATCTGGTGTGTATCAGCTAGCTCTGTGACCAGTCCATATCTGATAGAGGGGAAAATGACATGGTGTCGGGTGTAAACTAAGAACAGAAATTAAAGAAACACCAACAAAATTTGCAGGATCTCATCAACATGCCACTCCTAGTGCCCCAGATAACTTCAGCTTTGACAGACTTTCACAATGGACAGACTAGAAATAATATTTTGCTACCAAGCTGCACAAAGAAACTGGAGATGGACAGGTGTGATAAATAAGATGGCGGGGGTAGCTCCCTTTTTATGGACACCCAAGTTCTAACTGTGGAAGACAGGAATTTCTTCCTACAGATGAAGCCCTTGGTGGTGGAAGCTAAGGCGAAGCACTTGGAAGTGGAGGTGAAGAGTTTGGACGCGGAAATGGCGCTGAAGCGCTTAGAGCTGGAAAGGGCTACGCTGGGTCAGCCAGGAAGCCCTAACAGTCCTCCTAAAGGTACCACTCCCCATTCCAAGAAATTCCCCACATCCAGGGTAGGCGATGATACAGAGGCCTTCTTAAAATTTTTTGAAAGGGCCTGCCTTGGGTACAACGTCCCTAGAGACCAGTGTATGGTGGAGGTGAAACCACAACTCTGTGAACCCTTAGCAGAGGTGGGAGCTGAAATGCCTAAAGAACACATGAATGAGTACGAACAAAAGGCCAGAATTAGGATGGGGCTAACGCCTAAGCATGCCCGTCAGCAGTTCAGAGCCCAAAGGTGGAAACAAGACGTGGCATTTTCCCGACATACCTACCACATTGTAAAAAATTGGATGCATGGATATCAGGAGCAAATGTTAAGTCTCTGGAAGATCCGTCTCTCTTAATACAAATGGAGAAGTTCTTAAAGCGTGTTCCTAAGAAAATAAAAAGATACAGCCTAAATGGGAAGCCCAAAACTGTAATCGAGGCAGGGAAAATCGGAGTCAAATGGGTGAAGATGGCGGAGAAGAAGAAAGCTAGTAGCAGTTGGTGGGAATACCAGTAGGGGCAACCCGAGATGACACCCCACCATTGGGGTCAACCCAAGGCCCCACCTCGCAAGGAGGAGCCTTCCACACAGCCAGGAAGACCCCAGATGCCCTCTTGTCCCACCACCCTACTCTCCAACCACACACCTCGCCCCAGCCCACAGTCAGCTGTGCAATGCTTTAAATGTAATGAGCTGGGGCATGTGATGGCCAACTGCCCAAAGAGCACCAAACTCAGGCTATCGCTAGATTTTAAAAGAGCAACTACAAGGATTAAGCACCAAGAATAGCTTTCTTGAGGTCTATCTTAAAGGTTACAAGCAAAACAAAAGCACCAGGGGTTAGCACAAAGAAGTCCACAAGCAATAAAGAGATAAACCTAATCACATCTTCCTAGACATTTCCTGATATACTTACATATCTGGGGTTTTAAATGAGTAGTTCCTAGGTATGATACTGATAATTTTTTCATACCTGGCCCAAGCTTCTCACAGCATAGCTCTGCCCTATCCGCCTCTCCCCTGGAAAACAACAAACAACAGACAAAGGGGAGTCTTTGTATCAGTTTTAAAAAGTTCTAGCCTTCCCATTGGCTCTTTTGGCCAGGTGCCCACTCACTTCCTTTTACCTGTGCATAGTAGTGAGACTTTTTAACCTGTTACAGGTAGAGCCATTAGAGAACTGCTACTAAGAGGGATTTTATAGTTACCGGCTGGCTGGGTGTCCATAAAAGGGAGCCACCCCCCTCTTTATTTATCATAACAGGTATCTTCTTCAATGTGTGCCAATCAATGCCTACATGAGTTTGCATCCTGTATGTGTGAGTGTGTGTGTGTGTGAGAGAGAGAAAACAGCATGTCCCCCTTCCGGTGGGAGAAGTGAAAGCAGCGCAGACCCCAGAACTGCCTCTGCCCTGTTGGCTCTGGCTGCCTTGGGCTGGCAGCCCCAGCCTCTTGCTGTAAGTTGCTGCCCTGCGTGTGGGGATGGGAACAGGGATAGGAAGCCCAGATGTGCCTATCTTTTAAGATGCAATATAGGCACAGTACAGTATTTGCTTTTTTCCCCACGTCTCTGCTGCTGCCTGACTGGCTACTTCAGGTTTCACATGGTGTCCGGTTGACTGGTCAATCTGTAACTCTGGTGTTCATATCTTTGAGGGTCTACTGTACTTTGTACCTCAGAGAAATGAGGTTTATGGAAGAGCATGGTTTCCCCAGAGAATTCAAGAATGAGGGGAAAATGCTGAATGTTAACACTTGAGTGTTAAGGCATTATCATAAAACCTCTGAGGCAATCAGAGAGAACTCCCTGGCTAAGAGGGACAGATTCCAGTCTACATGCACAAGGTGTGGAAAGTCATATCCCAAGAGATGATGCATGTCCAGCCAGAGAGACACGGTGTAATAAATGCATGAAATGTGGAGGTTTTGCAGCTGTTTGCCACACCAAAGCACTAAGGGAGTTAACTCGTGCTACAGACAATGAAGAGTATTGTTTCTGGGATATACCCTTGTGATGACATAGAACAGTGGTCCCCAACGCGGTGCCCGCGGGTGCCATGGTGCCCGCCAGGGCATCTTTGTACCCGTGTACGCCATGGCATCCGCCGGGGCATCTATGTGCGCCCGCGTACTGGCTGGCAGACGAGAATCCACTGAAATGCTGCCGACAAGTAGTGTCATCTGGAGGCGTCGCCGCCGAAAATCAGCGGCATTTAGGCGGCAATGCCTCTGGATGACGCTGCTTGTTGGCGGTGACGCCTATTGACGTTGCCGCTTCTCGGCGGCATTTTGGCAGATGCTTGTCCGCCGGCCACGGTCCGCGGTGGCTCATCGTCTGGCATCTGCCAGATGAAAAAGGTTGGGGACCACTGACATAGAACCTATCTAGAGAATATTCATGGCAAGACTATTGATTTTGAAATTGACTCAGGAGCTGATATAACAGTCATATCAGAAGCGGCTTACAGTCACCTTCAGCCCTTCCCAGAGCTGAAGTTAACGGACACAGTTCTAACTAGCTCTGGCGGTATTCTGAACTGCATGAGACAGTTCACCACAAACACTAAAGCTATGCATTGAGTGCATGTGATCAAAGATCAACAACTTTCTCAGCTGCAGCATGGCAGCCAGGATTGGCCTAGTGAGAAGGGTGGAAGAACTCAACAGAGGATTTGATGATATTGGACTCTTGAAAGGAGATACAATGCAAATCAACTTGAGACATTGCTCGAACCATACAGTGTACAAACACCTTTAGCAGAGAGACCTTAGAGGAGACTAGCTGCGGATCTGTGCAGAGTCAGAGGACATCATTACCTGGTCATTGTGGATTATTTTTCCAAGTGCTGTATATCAAATAGCATACTTGAAAGATGTAACTTGCTGCAGTGTTATCGAGAAACTGAAGTGCACTTTTGCTCACTTCCATTTTGCAGAACTACTAGAGATGGACAACAGACCACAATTCCAGGTTCCAGAGTGTGTACTAGGCGACATCCTTTTAGGTAGGCAGGCAGGCTTGGTGAAGCCTATGTAAGAGAATTTTTGACAGTTGTGGTGTCTCCCTTGGTTCCCCAAGACAGGCTTGATGAAGATGTGATGAAGTGGGACTGTTCTTAATGTTTCCTCTGAATACTGTAGGGGTGCCTCAGTTTCCCCTATGCATTTCTTAGGTCTCTAGGTGGTGGGATAAAGGCCAGTGTGCATAAATGGCCAACACTCTGTCTCCTGGCAACTAATGGCCGGGGCCCTTCCCCCCTGCAAGGGGATAGCTAAAGGTGTTCGAGAACAAAGAGATCAGGTGACCTCCTGGCCTGGAAAAGAGACAAAGGCCAGAGAGGAGGGGCTGGAGAGTTTCAGTTTGGAGCTGGCTGGGGATGGGGGGGTGAGTACAGACCGGGTTGTCTGGCTCGCTGCCCCCCCCCCCAAAATGGACCCAGCTGAGGGGTCCTGTTCTCTGTACCTACAAGCTCTGTTTTAGATGACAGGAACATGGTCTAATAAACCTCTGGCTGGCTAAGAGTCACGTCTGACTGCGAAGTGGGGGTGCAGGACCCTGTGACTTCCCCAGGAACCCGCCTGGGCGGACTCGCTGTGGGAAGCGTACGGAGGGGCAGATGATGCTGAATGCTCCAAGATCAGATCCAGGAAGGTGAAGCCATGTGAGCTGCTTGCCCTGGAGACAGCCTGCTCACAGAGAGGAGACTTCACCAGAGTCCTGACTGGCTTTGTGGGGAGCAGTTCCAGAGCATTGCCCGGGGACTCCGTGACAACTGATGTCAGAGGTGGGATGTACTGCACCCCGTGAATGGTGCTTCTTGCAGTAAGTGACTGGGGAGCAGTAAAACGAAGGGGGATTGACGAGGACCAGGAGTGACCTGCTGCTCACAAACAGGGAAGAACTAGTAGGGGAAGCAAAAGTGGATGGGAACCTGGGAGGCAGTGACCATGAGATGGTCGAGTTCAGGATCCTGACACAAGGAAGAAAGGAGAGCAGCAGAATATGGACCCTGGACTTCAGAAAAGCAGACTTTGACTCCCTCAGGGAACAGATGGGCAGGATCCCCTGGGAGAATAACATGAAGGGCAAAGGGGTCCAGGAGAGCTGGCTGTATTTTAAAGAATCCTTATTGAGGTTGCAGGAACAAACCATCCCGATGTGTAGAAAGAATAGTAAATATGGCAGGCGACCAGCTTGGCTAAACAGTGAAATCCTTGCTGATCTTAAATGCAAAAAAGAGGCTTATAAGAAGTGGAAGATTGGACAAATGACCAGGGAGGAGTATAAAAATATTGCTCAGGCGTGCAGGAGTGAAATCAGGAAGGCCAAATCACACTTGGAGTTGCAGTTAGCAAGAGATGTTAAGAGTAACAAGAAGGGTTTCTTCAGGTATGTTAGCAACAAGAAGAAAATCAAGGAAAGTGTGGGCCCCTTACTGAATGAGGGAGGCAACCTAGTGACAGAGGATGTGGAAAAAGCTAATGTACTCAATGATTTTTTTGCCTCTGTCTTCACGCACAAGGTCAGCTCCCAGATTGCTGCACTGGGCAGTACAGCATGGGGAGAAGGTGACCAACCCTCTGTGGAGAAAGAAGTGGTTCAGGACTATTTAGAAAAACTGGACGTGCACAAGTCCATGGGGCCGGATGCGCTGCATCCGAGGGTGCTAAAAGAGTTGGCGGGTGAGATTGCAGAGCCATTAGCCATTATTTTTGAAAACTCATGGCGATCGGGGGAGGTCCCAGATGACTGGAAAAAGGCTAATGTAGTGCCCATCTTTAAAAAAGGGAAGAAGGAGGATCCGGGGAACTACAGGCCAGTCAGCCTTACCTCAGTCCCTGGAAAAATCATGGAGCAGGTCCTCAAGGAATCAATTATGAAACATTTAGAGGAGAGGAAAGTGATCAGGAACAGTCAGCATGGATTCACGAAGGGGAAGTCGTGCCTGACTAACCTAATTGCCTTCTATGATGAGATAACTGGCTCTGTGGATGAGGGGAAAGCAGTGGATGTGTTATTCCTTGACTTTAGCAAAGCTTTTGATACGGTCTCCCACAGTATTCTTGCCACCAAGTTAAAGAAGTATGGGCTGGATGAATGGACTGTAAGGTGGATAGAAAGCTGGCTAGATCGTCGGGCTCAACGGGTAGTGATCAATGGCTCCATGTCTAGTTGGCAGCCGGTTTCAAGTGGAGTGCCCCAAGGGTCGGTCCTGGGGCCGGTTTTGTTTAATATCTTTATTAATGATCTGGAGGATGGTGTGGACTGCACTCTCAGCAAGTTTGCAGATGACACTAAACTAGGAGGCGTGGTAGATACACTAGAGGGTAGGGATCGGATACAGAGGGACCTAGACAAATTAGAGGATTGGGCAGAAAAAAACCTGATGAGGTTCAACAAGGACAAGTGCAGAGTCCTGCACTTAGGACGGAAGAATCCCATGCACTGCTACAGACTAGGGACCGAATGGCTAGGTAGCAGTTCTGCTGAAAAGGACCTAGGGGTCACAGTGGACGAGAAGCTGGATATGAGTCAACAGTGTGCTCTTGTTGCCAAGAAGGCTAACGGCATTTTGGGCTGTATAAGTAGGGGCATTGCCAGCAGATCGAGGAATGTGATCGTTCCCCTTTATTCGACATTGGTGAGGCCTCATCTGGAATACTGTGTCCAGTTTTGGGCCCCACACTACAAGAAGGATGTGGAAAAATTGGAAAGAGTCCAGCGGAGGGCAACAAAAATGATTAGGGGTCTGGAGCACATGACTTATGAGGAGAGGCTGAGAGAACTGGGATTGTTTAGTCTCCAGAAGAGAAGAATGAGGGGGGATTTGATAGCAGCCTTCAACTACCTGAAGGGGGGTTCCAAAGAGGATGGAGCTCGGCTGTTCTCAGTGATGGCAGATGACAGAACAAGGAGCAATGGTCTCAAGTTGCAGTGGGGGAGGTCCAGGTTGGATATCAGGAAAAACTATTTCACTAGGAGGGTGGTGAAACACTGGAATGCGTTACCTAGGGAGGTGGTGGAGTCTCCTTCCTTGGAGGTTTTTAAGGCCCGGCTTGACAAAGCCCTGGCTGGGATGATTTAGCTGGGAATTGGTCCTGCTTTGAGCAGGGGGTTGGACTAGATGACCTCTTGAGGTCCCTTCCAACTCTGATATTCTATGATTCTATGATTCTATGCTGAAGGCTCAGAGAGGGGCAGTTTCAGGGGGTGAAGGAGCTACGCTTAACCCCTGGGAGTGTGTGACCAGCGAGGAGGACTGTTGGAGTAAAGGGGTCCCCCTGAGGACTGCAGTGAGCAGTCTCGGGCGGAGGAGCCTGCGGCTTGACCCTGGGAGAGAGAAGGACTTTTGCAGTGACAGGGTTCCCCTGGGGATTGCAGCGAGCGGTCCCAGGGGTGGAGGAGTCTGCAGCTCAACCCTGGCAAAGAGGTGGTGACCTCGAGACAGGCTGGCACACTAGGGGCTCTTCCTGGAAACTGTGGGGGTGCGAAGAGCACACAGGCCGGTGAGTCCAAAGCAGCTTGGGAACAGTGAAGTGATGGCCTATCAGTGCACCATCTCCTCAAGAAGGACATTGTAATCCTGTGCAAAAAGAGAGGGTTAAGCATTGGGAAGTTCACCAAGGCACAATTAATTGTGCAGCTGGAGGACGAGGACCATGGGAAATGAGGGTCACAATGCCACCTCTGGAGCACCGAAAAGGTCTTAGGTATTTATTCTCTGCTCTTTGCAGTGTCAAAGAGGTCAATAGCATTGAGATTAGTGTTAGATTCCATGTGACTGAACTCTTTCATAATATACAGGCATTTCATAATGGAGGCATTTTGGTCAGTCATCTGCAGGGATTGTTTGTCCCTCTCAGGCGCAAGAGAGTACAGATGACCAGGAAACAGTGCAGGTCAGAGAATCTCCAAGTTTCTGCTCAAGAGGATCCCACAGCTGGAGAATCATATCTTTTGTTAATATGGTGGTTCTTTGAGTGCTTGTTCATGTCAATTCCAATCAGGTGTGTGCATGCCTGGCAGACGGAAGATTTTCCTCCTAGCAGCATCCGTCGGATTGGCCTGGGCGCCCCCTGGAGTCGCATCTTCATGGCTCTCAATATAGAGCCCTGCCAACCTGCCACCCCCTCAGTTCCTTCTTACCGCCTGTGATAGCTAGCGGGAATGTCCCATAGCTCTTGCCTTGGCATGCGTCATTAGCAGTGTCCATTGTACCCAGTTCTTATAATTAGTGATCGTGAGTAGTAATTTTAGTATAGATTGTTAGTGCTAGCGTTTCTTTGAAGGGTCCCCCCCCGCCAGTGCTGCCAGAGCCAGGGTATGTCGTGGTCCCCGGGTTTTAAAACTTGCGAAGCCTGTGGCAAGTGAATGCCTAAAAGTGACCCGCACACCTCATGTTTAAGGTGCCTAGGGGAGAGTCACCAGAAAGACTGGTGCAAGATCTGTTGAGGGTTTTCACTGGTGCTACAAAAGAAAAGGAGGCCAGAGAGGGGCTGCTCTCCCCCGGCCAAGACCAAAGAGCCGGCCACTGTGAGACCCAAGACGGACCACACCACCTGTATGGGTCACGTCGACTGCTGCCCCGGTGGGGGGCGCAGTAGTCTGGACCTGCCTCATTCTCTGGCCCTGAGTCAAGAGCTGCACCTCCCGTCTTCCCCAGAGGCTTCTGAGGCGGCGCAGGACTTGCTACGCCTCATGGTGCCGTTCTCCCTGCCTAAACGGGATAAGTCGCCAGCACCGGTCGGTCTCTGGGCCACCATCAAGGGGGAAACACAAGGACTTTGTGGCAGACTCCAGCCTCATTGCCTCTGACGGCGAAGCAAAATGAGAGATGCTACTTTGTGCTGTTGAAGGGTTGCGAGTACTTGTATACAACCCCACTTTCAATTCCCTGGGGGTGGATGCAGCTAACCAGCATGAACATCAGGGCTACCAGGGGTCCTCTCCTAACAACCAAGAGGCGAAAAGATTAGACCTTTTCGGGAGAAAGGTCTACTCGACCAGCGGGTTGCAGCTCTGCATCGCAAACCAGCAGGCCATTGTGAGCAGATACTGCTTTAACACCTGTAGTGCAGTGGCCAAGTTTGCGGAGCTGCCGCCGCGGGACTCCTGCTCTGAATTCTCTGCCCTGGTGGAGGAGGGCAGACTGATCACCCGAGCCTCCCAGAGGCTACTCTGGACGGGGGGGATGCGGCCATGCAGCCTATGGCTATGGGAGTGGCCATGAGGAGGAGCTCCTGGCTGCAAGTCTCTGGTCTGCCTTACGAGGTCCAGCAGATCATCCAGGACCTCCCCTTAGAGGGTTTGGCTCTTTACTCTGAAAAGACAGATAAAAGACTTCACAGCCTGAAAGACTCCAGAGCCACCCTCAAATCGTTGGGCCTCCATACTCCTGCCACGCAGTGGAAGCATTTTAGGCCGCAACCTCCTCCATGGTTCTACTAGTCTCAGAACTGACAGGACGGTTCACAGAAGAGAAACAAGAGCAGCAGGAAGAGGCCACACCCATCCTTAAGCCAGAACTCTGGCCAGCCCAAGCCTTCATCCGTCCAGCAGGAGGCCTTTTGAAGGTGCGAACAAGGACGGCACACCAGTACGTGAACTGGATCCAACCTGCCTTACCTTCTCGTCCCAACTATCCCCTTTCTACCCTGCGTGGGCCCGTATCACAACGGACCGATGGGTGCACTGCACGGTAGAAAGGGGATACTCACTCCAATTCTCAGCCCTCCCACCCTTCCACCCCTCCTTCCCTGTTCCTCTTCAGGGACCCTTCTCATGAGCAACTCCTCATACAGGAGGTGGACTCGCTCCTCTTGCTGGGGGCAATACATCATTCCTCTATCCTCCCTTCCCTGGATCCAGGCAGCAGGTACACATGTTTCCATACCTTGACGATTCGCTGATGAAGGGCCACTCCAGGGCTCAAGTGGAGGCACAAGTAGACTTCATAAGAACGGCATTTGATGAACTAGGTCTTCTCCTGAATGTGGGGAAATCTACGCTGTCCCCAGTTCAGCAGATAGAATTTATAGGGGCGGTACTGGATTCGACACCGGCCAGGGCATACCTCCCGCAAGTGAGGTTCTGGACCCTGGCCGATATCATTCGAAGTCTTAGGTAGTTCCCCACTACCACAGCAAGGAATTGCCTGAAACTCCTGGGACACATGGCTGCCTGTATCTACGTGTGCAACATGCCAGGGTCAGACTCTGGCCATTCACACTGAGGCCAACCACGATTGATCGGCCAGCTCCGGACAGTTTGGACAGGGTCATAAGTCTTCCTCACCTGGTCCTTGACTCCCTCCTATGATGGCTCGATCTGCAGGTAGTGTGTGCAGCGGTCCCCTTCACTAGCCCTCAGCCATCCCTCTCGCTAGAGACAGACGCGTCAGCCTTGGGCTGGGGAGTACATGTGGGAGACCGCAGGACACAAGGCCTCCAGTTTCAGGTGGAACTTGCTTTCCATATCATCGTCAGAGAGCTGAGAGTGGTCCACCTAGCATGCCAGACTTTCCAAGCCCACTTGGCAGGCAGATGCATATCCGTTATGACAGACAGCACCACAGTGATGTTTTATATCAACAAACGGGGGTGCATGATCCTCTCCCCTGTGCCAGGAAGCCCTCAGACTGTGGGATTTTTGTGTGGAGCATTCAGTATACCTGCAAGCATTGTACCTCCCTGGAGTACAGAACGAGTTGGGGGACCATCTCAGCAGGTAGTTCTGCATGACAAGTGGATGTTGCAAACTCCATCTTCCAATGGTGGGGCTTTCCCCAAATAGACCTGTTTGCCATCGTGGACACATTCCTCCTCCTGTGGGGAGGCCATCTCCTATATGCATTCCTGCCCATCTCCATCGTTCACAAGGTCCTCCTCAAGATATGGAGGAAAGAAGCTTCGTGGTATTGATAGCTCCAGCCTGGGCCTGCCAGCACTGGTACACATCTCTCCTGGAAATGTCCATGGAAGCCCCAATCACCTTGTTGCTCTTCTCGGACATGATGACTCAGAATCTGGGCCGTCTCCAGCACCCGAACCTCGAGTCGTTGCACCTCATGGCATGAAAGCTCCATGATTGAACCCGATGAAGCTCTCCTGCTCGGACCCAGTTAGACAAGTCCTTCTTGGCAGTAGGAAACCCTCCACCAAGGTTTCCTACTGCCAAAAAGGACTTGTCTAACTGGGTTGTTAGGACTTGTCCACCAGGGCTAACTACCTGGCCAAATGGAAGAGATTTTCAATCTGTTTAGTGCAACACTGTCCATCTCCGATGCTCATCTCCATATCACTTATATTAGACTACCATCTCCATCTTAAGTAGCAGGGGCTGTCCATGTCGTCAATAAAGGTTCACTTGACCACCATTTTGTCCTTCCATCCAGGTGCAGAGGGCCAGTCTGTCTTTGTCAACTTTATGGTCAGCTGTTTCCTGAAGGTCTCAACAGACTATACCCACATGTCCGACAACTGGTCCCGGCCTGGGACCTTAATCTGGTCCTTTCCAAACTGGTGGGGCCGCCCTTCGAACCGCTGGCAATTTGCTCCCTTCTCTACCTCTCGTACAAGGTGGCGTTTCTGGTAGTGATAACCTCAGCCAGGAGGGTGTCTGAGCTCAAGGCCCTAAATTTAGAGCCTCCTTACACAGTGTTCTTTAAGGACAAGGTTCAGCTCAGGCCGCACCCAGCTTTCTGCACTCCAGAAGGTTATCTCCCAATTTCACATCAACCAGGACATATTCCTCCCAGTGTTTTATCCTAAGCTGCTCCTTAGTAGCAGGAAGCAGAGGCTTCACTCATTGGACGTCCGCAGAGTGCTAGCCTTTTACATCGAAAGAACAAAACCGTTCTGGAAGTCCAATCAACTGTTTGTGGCCATGGCAGACACGATGAAAGGTCTTCCAGTCTCCTCTCAATGAATTTTGTTGTGGATCACGTCCTGCATCTGAGAGTGCTACAGCCTGGCAGAGATGCCTGCACCTCCACTCACAGCGCACTCCACCAGCTCCTTCAGCAGCATTCCTGGCACAGGTTCCCATCCAGGAAGTATGCAGAGCTGTGATGTGGTCCTCAATACATACTTTTATGTTGCATTATGCTATCACTCAGCAGGCCAGAGACAATGCGGCCTTTGGCAGAGCAGTGCTCCAGTCAATGGACATCTGAACTCTGACCTCGCCTCCAGAGCTTAGGTTGGAATTGACATGAACAAGCACTCGAAGAAGAAAAAATGGTTACTCACCGTCTCGTAACTGTTCTTTGAGATGTGTTCATGTCCATTCCAATACCCACCCACCTACCCCTCTGTCAGAGTAGCTGGCAAGAAGGAACTGAGAGGGTGGCAGGGCTCTATATTGAGCGCCATGAAGGTGCAACTCTAAGGGACGCCCAGGCCAACCCGACGGATGCTGCTAGGGGAAAAATCTTCTGGTTGCCATGCACGCGTGTGCACACACCTGATTGGAATGGACATGAGCAACACATCTCAAAGAATAACTGGTATGAGAAGGGGAGTAACCGTTTTTTCCATTGGTCCAAGCAGCAGGTTAACCCTCTGATGCATCATGCTCTGGGGCAGGAGACCCCAAATCACAGAGATGCAAAAGCAATCCTTCACCTTTTTCTGGTTATCAAGAAGTCCTTGGAATGGTGGAAAGAAGTGACCTCTCTTCCAAGAATTGGAATAACTGCAAATGCCAGCCTCAGGAGTTGAGGTGGAAGGAACAACCCTGCATGTCCATTAGAAACCGTTGAGAACGGTCCCTATGCATAAATCTGTTGGAACTTCATGCAGAGGCAGTCACATTTTGGTCTTGAAAGAAGAGCAAGTTCAGTGCAGAGTGGGGTTTGATATGAACTGACAGTATAGCAGTGAAGAAGCAGAGACATATGAGGAGCACAGTGGAACACAATTTGCTGACCTTCAGAGTAGCTCATTTGGTTGAATCTCCCAGCACGCAGGCAGACAGGCTGAGCTACTGGAGGCTCCATTGGGGCAAGCAGTCCCTGATTTCAGTGGTCTTCCAGTAAATCTGCCCAAGCTAGGATATCTATTTGATGGAGTTGAGCAAATTCTGTACCTGGTTAAAATAGGCCAGTGCCTTCACACTAAGTGCCTTTTTCATCACCTGGACCGGTCCACTATTATATTCTTATCTTCCCTTCCCTCTGAGCCATCAAGACCTCCAGAAATCTAAGACAGACCAGGCAGAAATATCCAGTTATTTCTGGAAGAGTCACTGAGCTTGAGTTCAATATGTTTAGATTCAGGGCTCAGTGTACCTCTGTTCTCCAGAAATGTTACAGCTGAAGGTCTGCTGTAGGAGAGGAGATCCCTGAAAAGTCAGAGCTTAACCAGAAAAGTAATTAGCTCTCTCTCTAGGCCTTGGAAACCCTTTATGATTTACTACCATACTAAGTAAAGAGTGTATCACTGGTATGCTATGGGGAGGTAAAGTCTTTAGCTGTCTAGAGCCTTTCCAGGAAAAGCTGCAGAAAGAGAGGAAGCCTTCATACCTTGAAAAGATAGGAGTCATATTTACAAGCAATAAGGGACTTCTATTAAATTTCTATCCTGTAATATCAAGACTTGTGAGGGTGGTGAAGAATCTGACAGCATCACCATATTGCTCCTGTGTATAGAGTTAATCTGATTCTTCAGATTGTTTTCCTCCCTTTGAGCCCTCAGACACGGTCTTTCCTTTCTTGTTTTCCATTAAAGTAGCCTTTTGGATGGTTATTATCTCTGCCAGAAAAGTTGAAGAAATTCGCTGCTTTGCTTTCTTTATGATCCTTTTCTGATTTTGCATAAAGATTAGGTGGCCCTTTAGACATTGCTCTATTTTGTTCCCAAAGTTAATTTGGAATTTCAAAGGGAACAGACATTTGAACTTCCCATCTTTGTGCTCCAACCCTTTCTTACCCAGAGAGGCCCTTTGGCACATTCTGAATTTAGTTAAAATGACAAACAAGTTCACTGAAAGAAGAGTATGTTCATGTCCATAGAGACACAATGATCCCGAATACAACTGATGAGGTCATTCTCAAACCAAACACAAAATTTCACAGGACTATGAACATTGTTTTGTCCTCCTTCTGCCCAAATTGAGTCCCCAAAGAGCAAAGGGAATTTCATTGTTTATATGCCAGAAGAGCAATTTAAATTGTGTTTGAACAAATCTGATAGACTTTTTGTTTTGTTGGGACTGCCAAGAACAGATTGGCTGCCTTGAAATCTTTGATTGCAAGGTGGTTCATACTGCACATTAAAGAAGCTTATAAGAATAAAGCAGTTTCTGTACTAGATGGTATCAGGGTTCATTCTAACAGGACAATGGTATGGTCATAGGCACTTAGAATGAAGCTTTTATTACTGATCTCTGCAAGTCTGCACTATGGCGCTCACATCATACCTTCAGTTTAGATGCTTTAGTCTAAATTTTCAAAGAATTCATGTTATTTCAGCTGTTAATATACTGCATTATAGTGATGTAGCATCTTGAAGAATACAGAGTATCTTCCCTAAATTTACTTCACATAAATCTGGGTAAAGTTTGGATTTTCTGAGAATATTCAACTAACTATGATCCTTAGTGTATGAGTTTAAATTAATTAAAAATAGGACCTTTTGAATTTATTTTTTTTCTTTCTCATCTTGTGCAAAGCTATTTTGCTAATAAATGGCTGGTTTGTATCCTTCAAATGTTCTTTGTAGTTAAAACTCATTTAAAACCAATGTCAGATGTATAATTGAAGAAATTGCAAGTAAGCACACTTATTAACTGTTGTATTCTAACTTTCATAGAATCATAGAATATCAGGGTTGGAAGGGACCTCAGGAGGTCATCTAGTCCCACCCCCTGCTCAAAGCAGGACCAATCCCAACTAAATCATCCCAGCCAGGGTTTCATCAAGTCTGACCTTTAAAAACCTCTAAGGAAGGAGATTCCACCACCTCCCTAGGTAACCCATTCTAGTGCTTCACCACCCTCCTAGTGAAATTTTTTTTCCCAATATCCAACCTAAACCTCCCCCACTGCAACTTGAGACCGTTACTCCTTGTTCTGTCATCTGGTACCACTGAGAACAGTCTAGATCCATCCTCTTTGGAACCCCCTTTCAGGTAGTTGAAAGCAGCTATCAACCCCTCCCCCCCCTTCTCTTCTTCAGACTAAACAATCCCAGTTCCCTCAGTCTCTCCTCATAGGTCATATGCTCCAGCCCCCTAATCATTTTTGTTGCCCTCTGCTAAACTCTTTCCAATTTTTCCACATCCTTCTTGTAGCATGGGGCCCAAAACTGCACACAGTACTCCAGATGAGGCCTCACCAATGCTGAATAGAGGGGAATTATCATGTCCCGCGATCTGCTGGCAATGCCCCTACTTATACAGTCCAAAATGCTGTTAGCCTTCTTGGCAACAAGGGCACACTGTCAACTCATATCCAGCTTCTCGTCCACTGTAACTCCTAGGTCCTTTTCTGCAGAACTGCTGCCTAGCCATTCGGTCCCTAGTCTGTAGCAGTGCATGGGATTCTTCCATTCTAAGTGCAGGACTCTGCACTTGTCCTTGTTGAATCACATCAGATTTCTTTTTGCCCAGTCCTCTAATTTGTCTAGGTCCCTCTGTATCCTATCCCTACCCTCCAGCGTATCTACCACTCCTCCCAGTTTAGTGTCATCTTCAAACTTGCTGAGGGTGCAGTCCACGCCATCCTCCAGATCATTAATGAAGATATTGAACAGGACTGACCCTTGGGGCACTCCGCTTGATACCGGCTGCCAACTAGACATGGAGCCATTGATCACTACCCGTTGAGCCTGATGATCTAGCAAGGTTTCCATCCTTCTTATAGTCCATTCATCCAGACCATACTTGTTTAACTTGTCAGCAAGAATACTGTGGGAGACCATATCAAAAGCTTTGCTAAAGTCAAGGAATAACATGTCCACTGCTTTCTCCTCATCCACAGAGCCAGTTATCTCATCATAGAGGCCGTTAGGTTAGTCAGGCATGACTTGCCCTTGGTGAATCCATGCTGACTGTTCCTGATCACTTTCCTCTCCTCTAAGTGCTTCAGAATTGATTCCTTGAGGACCTGCTCCATGATTTTTCCAGGGACTGAGGTGAGGCTGACCAACCATTATGCTCACCAGTTTCTTTATTCAAAATGGCTGCTGTTCCTTAATTTGCAATGGGATGGGAGGGAAGCTCCTCATGCCCTCAATAAAGATGGCCACCATTTCACTAAAGCCATCTGTGTGAAAGTGGGGCTACCCTTAGTAATGATGGCTAATGTTTCCCCATTGTTTTCAATAAAATGTAGGTACAGGCTATCTCCATGGAATATGGCTGCCATCTAAATGCTTGGCATGTGCAAGTGAGGGTGTCCTAGCCATGTCCTATTGTTTCCAATGGGACTGAAGCCACACTGTCAAAGGAGAGAGAGAGAGCCACCCTCTGTGATTTGTGGTTACAAAACTGGACAGTCAATTGAGGAGCTAATCAATGCTTCAAACCCCATCGTGGTTAGAGGGAGAGTAGCTCTGAGCTCCCATGCTGGGAGCTCAGAGCTCTCTTGTCCAGCCTCTTTCAAATATCTGTGTCTTAACAGATGCTCCTCCACTCTGAAGCAAGGTAGAGTGGTTTCACCACATGTCTGGGTCTCTTGATGAGGAATGCAGGCTCCATTGTACTTGAATTAGACATGGTAGAAACAGGCCAGTCATCCCCTCTCTCAAAAATAAGCTCCATGACCCTCCCTTCAACCTGCCGTCTGCTCTGTCCCTTTCTTCAGACATCACTATTCCATTGTGATTCCCACACACTACATAAGACATTGTATGTGTGTGTGAGAAAGGGAAGACGTGCTTTCCAACACTTCCATGCCCTTCCAGGGCTCTTGTATACTTGCCATATTAGAAATCTTGGAAGTTCCATAAACAAAATCTTTGTTTAAAGGAATTAAGGTTGGTTAAGCAGGTCATCTCCTTAACACTAAGTCTTTAAACCATGGAAATGCCAAGTTGTGGGGTAGCTCTTAATTATATGTTAACACCAACACAGTACATTTTTACTGACAGTGACAGACTCCACATCCTCATAAGCAACTTTGTTCTCTTCCAACAATTAAGGAAACACATGTACCAATCCAGCTATCCTCCACTCTTTCAGGTTTTTACAATGAATCATTAGCTAGAGGAAAGATTTTATAGAATCATAGAAATCTTTGTTCTAGGTTTTATATTACTGTGAATTCCACATTTAATTGAATTTTTGAGACATTGTTTATAATGACTCTTTCACAACAAATATAGTGGACATTAGACTAGTTTAAAGCTATAAAAGGAATGTTTCACTGAACAAAATATTCAGCAACATTTACCAATGCAGCTGGGTTTTTTTTTCTGTCCACTTGTTATCAGGGAAGCATCACCCTATAGGCAGGTGGTATGGTGTAGAGCAGGGGTTCTCAAACTGGGGGGTCACAAGGTTCTTACATGGGGGGTCACGAACTGTCAGCCTCCACCCCATACCCTGCTTTGCCTCCAGCATTTATAATGGTGTTAAATATATAAGAAGTGTTTTTAATTTATAAGAAGGGGTCGCAGTCAGAGGCTTTCTATGTGAAAGGGGTCACCTGTACAAAAGTTTGAGAACCACTGGTGTAGAGGAAGTAAAATAAAATCAATGATCAGAAAGAGAGAAATTATTTTTCTTAAAGAGCTTTTTTCTTAAAATAGTTATTGTGTAACAGCTATTTTCCATTGCTGTTTGTGAAATCAAGGGCTTTATATCAAAATATGGATCCAAAAATAGCTTGTATAGTAGAACCTCATAATTACAAACACCTCGGGAATGGAGGTTGTTTGTAACTCTGAAATGTTCTGTTTTCCCCCTGAAAGTTTACAACTGAACATTGACTTAATACAGCTTTGAAACTTTACTATGCAGGAAAAAATGGTGCTTTTAACCTCTTAATTTAAATGAAACCAGTACAGAAAAAAAATTCTTACCTCATCCAATCTTTTTTTTAAAACTTTCTCTTTATTTTTGTAGTAGTTTGAATTTAACCCAGTACTGTACTGTATTTGCCTTTTGGGGTGGGAGGGTGTCCTCTGCTGCTGCCTGATTGCATATTTCCGGTTCCAAATGACATGGGTGGTTGACCAGTCAGTTTGTAACTCTGGTGTGTGTAACTCTGAAGTTCTACCGTACAAAAAAACCATGAACATCATGTTATTTTTGTTTCTATTTTGAAATAGTGAGAGATTTTATAGTAATATCAATTGTAATACAACAGAATCTCTCATCTGCCTACTCTATTTTAAATGGCTGTTAGCAACTGTATCACTGAAGTATCTGATGACACATCCCCACTGCTTGAAGGAGGAAAAAGTGATGTTGAATGAGTTGTAGAAAAGCACTGTTCAAGTTAGTTAAAATATCTGTATATATTCCTTTCTTCAACACACACTTTATTATCTTCATGTCAAATACAAGCCTATAATGGATAAAACAAGGGTATACTGTGCAGGCATTGAAGTATAAAGAGAGGTTTAAGACTTATCTTCATATGGAGAGTGAGGTTGAGAGAGAGAAGAATATTCTAACTATACTAACAAATTTGTTCTAAAGTAATAAAGCACACATACTTTTGTAGAATTTATTCTTTAATTTTTTTCTCTTGTTCATAGGTTGTCTGACATAGTGTCAGGAATAAATATTTTTCATTTGGTTAGTAAATAATGGACTGTTTGCTTTGTTCTAAGTCAGAGTATTCCAAAGAGAAAAATATGACTAATGCTTAACGAGTGAATGCATTTGAACTGTGCTTAAATTGCACAAAAATGCATAGTTCTATTCATCCTGTGCCATCCTTTTGCAAAAGACAAGGTGTACATTTGAGTAGTCTATGTAATAGGTTTCTTTCAACAGCATTTCCTGACTGTAATGGGTCAGAATCTCTATAGAGCAGGGATTCTCAAACTGGGGGTCGCGCCCCCTCAGGGGGGTCGCGTGATTATTGCATGGGGGGGGGGGGGGTTTTGAGCTGTCAGCCTCCACCCTAAACCCTGCTTTTCCTCCAGCATTTATAATGGTGTTAAATATATTAAAAAGTGTTTTTAATATATAAGGGGGGTCGCACTCAGAGGCTTGCTATGTGAAAGGGGTTACCAGTACAAAAGTTTGAGAACCACTGTTATAGAGCATTCAGAGAGATTTGTAAGGCCACATTGTTATTGACCTATATGTCTGTCAGTATTGAGAGTAGACTTACAAGTTTTCATGAATGTGACATTTGACGCAAGAGTGCTGCAAGCTGTATTATCTTTGCAGATGAGGTAAAATGAGAATGGGAACTGTATATGTGTTGCGGAGTGTGGGGGAGTTAGGGCCCTGCACCCCCGGCTTCCTGCGATTCACTGCGACTCTTAGCCAGCCAGTAAAGCAGAAGGTTTATTTGGATGATAGGAATACAGTCCAAGACAGGTCTTGCAGGCACAGACAACAGGGACCCCCTCAGTTAGGTCCATCTTGGGGTCCCAAGGCATCCCAGCCCAGCCCCCCTTGGGAGGTCAGAGCCATCTCTGCCTCCCAGCCATCTCTCCAGCCTGCTTCCCACACTCTGCCTTCCGCGACCCCTCCCACAGCCTTTGTTCAGTTTCCCGGGCTAAGGAGTTACCTGGCCTTCAACCCCTTCCTGGGTTCTCGTGTTACACACTCAGGTATGCGCCCTCGGGCTGTCTCCCATCCTCCAATGCAGACTATTCCAGCCACACTCCCCTGTCAGCATTCACAGACCACAGTGAGAACAGGCCCAGTTCGTCACAATATGTAAACATAAAACGTAATGCCTCCCCCCTCAAAAAAAAATTCTATTAATGCTCATAAAATCACAATTTTAGGGACTGTGATCCTTGTCTCGCTGAAAAATAGAAAACGTTTTCTGTGTTTTTCTCCCTCCTCCAAGTACTTAGGTCCTCAGATACAACACCCTTTTAGTGAGTTTGGAACTCTAAAGGAGCAATTTTTTTAAAAAATAAAAGAGAGGACTCCATTTCCTTAGTTTTGTCGTACGTATGTATTGTTTATTGTTAATTTAAAAACAATTTTTGGAAGCTGAAACAGCTGAACTCCTTAGCTTGGTTATTACATTTTCGGGATGCTCAGTGGTTTGAGAATTGGCCCGCTAAACCCAGGGTTGTGAGTTCAATCCTTTAGGGGTGCATTTAGGGATCTGGGGCAAAATCCAGCACTTGGTCCTGCTAGTGAAGGCAGTGGGCTGGATTCGATGACCTTTCAGGGTCCCTTTGAGTTCTATGAGATAGGTATATCTCCATATAGATAGGTAAGAGGAGCAGCTTAACCTATTGCCAGTAATTGACATCTGTCTGTATATGTAGTCTGCAAAAAGGCTGAATATCCAATTTTAGGATCTGTGGGCCTTGTTACCTGAAGAAAATAAATTTCCCTAATCGTAAGCTTTGTGGTACAGTCTAATAACAATTAGAAGAATTCCCCTCTGATTCTCAAATACTTTCAGAATGTTCTCCCTAACAAATCTCTGAGGGGAATCAACATCCTGAGTGGAGAAAGAGAAGACGTATAGAGCTCTTACTTTTTGTTCATCTGTGGAGGGCATACTTGGCTGACCTCAAGTGCCAAGTATTCTCTACCTAGCTACTTAAATATATTTTTTAACCTTTGAACAGGGAAACTGGTTTATTTGTTGAAAAAGATTAAAATCTTAATGCCACCATTGTATGTAAATTAGGTTTAAAGATTCGAGATCCCCCTAAACTGGATGCTTTAATCTCCTCTATTTAGTGAAAAGCTCCTTAGTTGCAGAAAAAAATAAAATCCTGTAAAGTGAACTTAGTTATGAATTGCTCTAATTGCAAAAGCATATCCATCCTCCTTGCTTTGTGTACCAGTTATTCTGACCTCTTTAAAATAAGTCTCTTATTTCAGTGACAAAACATCCCATTAAAGGTGATGGTTGGGCATTAAGACAGAGACTGAGTTCTAAGTTTCTTCCTTTTATATTTAACTTTTAGTATAACTCCTTTATGTGAAAGTGTAAATATTTTGCAAGATATAAACATTTATTTCAACCAAAACAACATATCTAAAGAGTATTATATCAAGTTTTAGTGTTTTAGGTATGACTAAACAGAATTCATTCAAATCAGTATTTTCTACCAGGTGTAAGAAAATGCTGTACTTTACATAAGAAGGATAGTTTCATATCTTCTGAGGGGGCAATCAGTTTTGTATTTTACAGGCGCGTATGTCTCTTTTAGCAAAGCAATGGGTCCACAGAGATAGAGGTTTAATAAATTATTCTAGTTTACTTTTAATGATAATTTTGCACTCTTCCTCTTAGAATTTTGACTCACTTAGGAAAAAATAGCATGGTTTAGGCTTTTGTACTCTTAAACTGAAACAATACCTTATCAGGAAAAGATTTCTCTATTTCCCAACTAACACACAGTTCATCGATCCTGTTCAGCTCCAGTATATTTAACTACTTCTGTTGAGACACTCTGCTCACAAAAACTCTGAGTGCGAAATAGAACAGGAAGGAATCATGGCGGAGTGAGGGCTTTAAAATGATCAACTCTCCACCCACTGACAGATATTGCTGCTCCTGGATTTGGACACTGGGCTGAGGTGGAAAGTGACTGTGTTCTGAAAGCATCATTCAAACCTATCTAGGTAATTTTTTGCTGTAAAGTTTTTATGGTGTCCCTTATGCTATTTCTTAGGGAAAGCTTTATCTTTTTTTAATAAACTGTCTCCCTTTTTAATTGCTAATATAATGAGCTGTGATTTTTCACCTGAGAAAGATTAAATCCTGGGGTGTAAATGATTTCCATTACTCTGTAGCTATAACTTAATGCAATGAGCTTTTCTGGTGTTTCCCACTCCCTTTACTATACTTTCAAGATAAGAAAGTATGTGTTATAAATATGACTTTTGATCATGTTGTCTCTGCCTACTATTGAGAGGACAAATCATGAATAAAGCTACGTTTTTTCACGGGTATTTTTAGTAAAAGTCATGGATAAGTCACTGGTAGTAAACAAAAATTCACAGTCCATGACCAGTCCATGACTTGTACTATATATCCCTAAATAGAACTTGGGCTGCAGGTGCTCGGGGTGGGGGGCAGGTTGGCAGGGCTGGCAGGCTTCCTACCTAGCTCCACACATCTCCCCTGAAGCGGCTGTCATGTCCCTGCAGTTCCTAGGGGGAAGGAAGGCCAGGGGGACTCTGTGTGCTGCCTCCACCATAAGCGTCGGCTCCACAGTTCCCATTGGTCAGGAACCACAGCCAATGGGAGCTGCGGAGGTGGTGCCTGCAGGCAGGAGCTGCAGGGACATGCCGTCCACTTCCGGGGAACCTCCCCCCCGAGATAAGTACCGCCCCCACCCTGAGCCCCTTCCCACACTAAAACTGCTGCTGCTGGCCTAGAGGCTGCCCAAGTGCTTCCAAAGCTAGCCGCACTGGCCGCGGCAGAAGTCATGGAGGTAACGGAAAGTCACAAAATCAATGATCTCCATGCCAGACGCTCAGTCTTAATCATGAACAATGGTGCTTGCATCCATATACCTTTTTTTCTGTACTGTTGTTTGTTATTCTGATAGCAGCCTGGTAGTTTGTGACTAGTTATGACTTATCTATCTTCAGCCTTTCTTCTATTTTTTGAAATATTTTATAATAATAATTAATGATGCCTAGGTTGAGGGACAACCATGGATAACTGAATACATATTTGAAAAAAAATAGCTTCAAACAATTTGGAACCATTAGAACCATGAGAATTTGAAAGTGGAAGGCAGCTTGGGTGAAAGTGATCATGAAATGAAAAAAAAAACAAGGAGTCCTTGTGGCACCATAGAGACTAACAAATATATTTGGGCATAAGCTTTCGTGGGCTAAAACCCACTTCATCAGATGCATGGAGTGGAAAATATAGTAGAGAGGTATAAATACACAGCATATGAAAAGATGGGAGTTGCCTTACCAAGTGGGGGGGGGGGTGGAAGTGGGCTGTTCTCAACAGTTGACAAGAAGGGAGGAAAAATTACTTTTGTAAGTGCTAATGAGTTCAGCGTAATCAAGGTGGCCCATTTCAAACAGTTGACAAGAAGGTGTGAGTATCAGCCGGGGCAAAATTAGTTTTTGTAGTGACCCATCCACACCCAGTCTTTATTTAGGCCTAATTTGATGGTGTCCAATTTGCAAATTAATTCCAGTTCTACAGTTTCTCATTGGAGTCTGTTTTTGACTTTTTTTGTTGAAGAATTGCCACTTTTAGGTCTGCTATTGAGTGTCCAGGGAGATTGAAGTGGTTCACAGTCGTGCTGGAAGGGCATAACAAGTGAGGTCCTGCAGGGATCGGTTATGGATCCGGTTCTGTTCAATATCTTCATCAATGATTTAGATTATGGCATAAAGAGTACACTTATTAAGTTTGTGGATGATACCAAGCTGAGAGGGGTTGCAAGTACTTTGGAGGATAGGATTAAAATTCAAAATGATCTGGACAAACTGGAGAAATGGTCTGAAGTAAATAGGATGAAATTCAATAAGGACAAATGCAAAATACTCCATTTTCAAAGGAACAATCAGCTGAACACACACAAAATGGAAAATGACTGCCTAGGAAGGAGTACTGCGGAAGGAGATCTGGGCGTCATAGTGAACCACAAGCTAAATGAGTCAACACTGTTGTCCCCTCTCCCCCACAAAAAAAGCAATCATCATTCTGGACTGTATTAGCAGGAATGTTGTAAGCAAGACAGGAGAAGTAAGTCTTCCTCTCTACTCCATGCTGATTAGGCTTCAACTGGAGTATTGTGTCCAGTTCTGGGTGCCACATTTCAGGAAAAATGTGGACAAATTGGAGAGAGTCCAGAGAAGAGCAACAAAAATGATTAAAGGTCTAGAAAACACGATCTATGATGGAAGACTGAAAAATAAAAGGTTGTTACAAGGAGGAGGGAGAAGAATTGTTCATCTTAACCTCTGAGGGTAGGACGAAGCAATGGGCTTAAATTGCAACAAGGGGGTTTTAGGTTGGACATTAGGGAAAACTTCCTGTCAGGGTGGTTAAGCGCTGGAATAAATTGCCTAGAAAGGTTGTGGAATCTCCATCATTGGAGATTTTTAAGAGCAGGTTAGACAAACATCTGTCAGGAATGTCTAGACTTAGTCCTGCCACGACAGCACAGGTCTGGACTAGATGACCTCTCGAGGTCCCTTCCAGTCCTATGATTCTATTATTAAGTTTTGTGCACATAGCTAGCTAGCTTATGAATTTTGTCCATCTTTTTAGTCTAACCCTCGTCCTCCATATTTTGCTCTTTCATCCCATTATTTATTATTCTCACTTATTGCATGTTGTTTTAAATTAACTTTTGCTTTACATTTATCTTAATATACTGGTTAAACTTAACATGAACAAGGCAAGGCAGTCTTATTCTGGAATAAGAGTATCCACACATGGAGTTATTCAGAAAAAGCTGTTACTGAATAACTCAATGTGTAGAAAAGCCTTTAGATTATTAACTCTTCAGGAAAGAGATTGTGTGTGTACAGTGCTTAATACAATGGGGCCGTGATATATTGGGCCTCTGAGTGCTACTGCAGTACAAAAACTTAATAACAATATTGCCCTAATTGCTCAAAAATAAACTTGCTCAAAATTAAAATTAGAAAGTATGACAATCTATGTTACGACCTAAACTAACTGTAATTTATTAAAAATAATTTAAATAATTTTTTAAAAACATATGCTGTATCATTGAACCCTCCTCAAATTTCAATGAGCTAAAAGTTGCTACTTTAAGTATATACAGAAACAGGAGGAAAACAACTTCAAATTTTGAAGTCAACTAAAGCTCTATAAATACATTACAATGTCATGTACTGCATTAAATAAGTATATTATTTTCAGAGTTCACAATAGAATGAATGCATTTTCAGTTTCTCTTGCACAGAAAAGCTTTTGCCTTTATTATTTTTGGTTTCAGTTCAGCTACCAGGTGCAGAGAAAATATTTTCCTCATTTGGACTAGTTCAGTCAAAGTTGACAAACTGATTGGGAGCTGAAAAAGCAGGAAAGTTTCTTTTCCTCTTCCAATCTATAACTAAAAACCAGTTGGGACAGCATGAGATCTACTACAGTTCTAAAAACTTGAAGGACAGAGGGCCAGATTTTTAAAGATATTTGGTCAAATAAAGATGCAGACAGGTGCCTAGTGGGATCTTTCAAAAGCACGTTAGCAAGTTAGGCTCCTAACTAACTCCCATGGATTTCAATCATGCTAAAAAAACAACAGGTGATTTAAATTAATCTATTCTGGTGGGGACACAGACACACACTGTTCTCCACAGAAACTTTTCCAAATGGGTTGACAAAGTGTCTACAAAGCACGGCCATCCTATATCAGCAGAGATTGCAGTGTTCTCACAGTAACAAAGAGCATATTGGCTACTATTCAAAATAAGGATGTGGTGTTCCATGCATGATGGATGAAAAAACTACCTCCTAGGTCTGAAATAGTCCAAATTTGGTGACCTTCTGGGCGCACTACGCAAACATATGTTTGATAGGGAGTTTGGAGGTATGCTTCCAGTAGTGATGAAGGGGCAGAATTGAGTTTTTGTAGGTGGCTATCAAGGTTGCTGTTGAATTGATCATTTTAATGATGCTGAGATTTAATTGTATTGTTAAATGTTGTGTTAGGGCACATGGAGCCTTGGAGAGGTGTCTTTTTAGTTACTGAAATAAAAATAAATACATAAATAAAAATACAGACCAGATATATTTTTGCATAGGGTGGGAGCAACTGACTTTTACATTAGTATGGTCAACATGCCAGAATACCATATGCTGCTTTTCGGTAGACCCATGTTTGATTAATATAGGTGATTGGTGCCTTCCTAATTTTCCCTGGTTTCCTGATTGTAGTGTTTATGCTGCTGGCTTCAGTGCTAACCTCGGGTGGTTCTGAGCTTGTCATATAGTTGTTATGAAATGAAAATTTGATGCCATGGAGCTCTGGCTGTGTGATATTTTTCATTCCCTCTGAATTTCCTTATGGAGCTACCTTCCATTCATACCACTTTTTGGGGGGTACAGTTTTTCCTGTGTTGCTTATCCTTCCTTGTCATTTAAATCTGTTTGTTATAATAATAATTAATATTTTTACTATTTATGTACTGCTTTTACATGTTCCAAGTGCTATACAAACATTTATTAATGAATCCTCACTACTCTTATATTGAGTATGTAAAATTGTTATCCTCTGTTTAGAAATGGAGACACTGAGGCAAAGATGGAGTGACTTGCCCAAATCCTCACAGATCAGGGCAGAGCCTGGACTTGAGCTCAAAGATCTTAACTTGCAACTCTGTGCTCTTTTCGTCATATCTTGTGAACATCACTTTCCTGTCCTGCTGTATGGGGAGGTGACCTGTGGTGCATATGTAAATGGCCAGCCAGACTACTGCAAATCAATGGGAAATTAAAGAACACCCTAATTCCCACACATAACTCCTTTCCCAACAGCTTGGGAATGTTTGCTATCATGGCTATAGAGAAATATTCATTCTCATCTTTTTATTATATATTGAGGTTACCAACTGCTTATGCCTACATGCTTATGTCCGTACAGAACTTCTGGGTATACCGTAATTTATAGCATCATAAGAGTGGCTTTGAGTTACATATCCCAGATATGGCCCCTTTGTATCTTTTTATTTATTTATTTATTTTCCTTTCTGGTTCAGGATACCAACAACTTTTTGTTTCCTTCAGACCACACTTTCTTTAAAAAATAAATAAATCAGGGACACTTTTCCTTTTTATACACTCTGTGTGCTGTGATCAGCCCATGTAAAAGCAGTTGCACTGATCTGGGAATGGTTCAGAATGCCTGCCTGCCTGTGCTGCTTTTTACTGTAACTGTGCTTAGTCACCTTTGATGTAGACAATTGGCTTTTTGCATACATATCACTACATTTTGTTAGTAAATGCACAACTGAAATAACTGCAGAGCCCAGGTTGCTCCTTTGAAGGTTAGTTGTAATATGATCTTTCCCAGATGGTAAAGATTCTAGAACAGATTTTGCTATGCACTTCTTGGGAGAGACAATGCAGAAGGCAAGGGGAGGGGTGAGGTGTACATTACCTTTTCACCCTCCATATTCTGGGCTGCTATAAGGAGGTGGTATGTTCCCATGTGTAAACAGGAGCAATCCCCAGGCCTGCTTTCACTGATGATGGCCTTAACAGTGGTGCCTAAAGACTTTGCCTCAGCCCAGTCCCTTGTAGAAGTAAGCACTACATACTTCTACTTCTCCTCCTCCTCTGCTAAGGGCTGTAGGAGGCTGCTGCAGAGGGCTTTTATGACAGCTCCTGCGCTGGAGGAATTCTGCCTTGACCATTTGAGGGAACTCTAAGAACCCTATATGCCTCTAGAGTTCTGCATAGGGTTGCTCCTTCCGTTTTTAAATGGATAGGATTTTGAGAAGTTGTTTGTGAAATATCCACATTCTCCCTAAACAGTGCCCTCCTTTGGAGATCTGAAATACAATTATGGATGGTCAGTAGAAAAGGAGATCTGTAGCCTTTAGCAGTGCAGCCTACCACATCAAAGTGCGCTGGGAGACTGTGCACTTGCAGTAATAAGCTGAAATCATGCTCTTGTGATATAGTTCTGATGGTAGAATTTGGTCCATAATTTGTACCTGGTAATTCTGTAAATTTTCTTCAACAGTATAACTGTATTGTACAGTTTAACTGCCTATCTAGAAGTGATGGTTCCGAATTTTGGAGAAGATCATCTATTTTTAAGTTCAGAGTTACCCGTTTGCATTGTATCAGTGACTTTATATTCTGGACTTGTAAATAATTTCTAATTAAAATAAGCAAAAATAGTTCAAGTGTTAAATCTTTTTAAAAGATTTTATTTTGCAAGAATGCATGTGATACCATAAGTCTGAAACGGTGCTTTCAGATAAATTTAACATCACATCGTTTAATTTGCAGAAATGTAAACATTAGCAAACATGCGAGCTCCAGTATGTTTCAGCAAAATGATATATTCCAGATTTTCTTTGTGTGTGTTTTAGTTTTTACAATGAAATAAACTGGACTATAGGAGAAATAGGTTTCACAGGAACTGAAGAAGTGAGGCAGCACCATGTGAAATTCTGCAAAGGGATTAAGATTTGGCACTGCACTTCGTTTCTCTGCAGGCTCTTAGGCATAGTCTCTGTAGACGAGAACAGACTGTCATCTTGTATAGCCGAATGCTGTTTGCTTGTTTTGGATGTTTGTTTTTTTCCAGTTTCCATACTATTGTGTTGTTTTTATTACAAGTTAGTATGATATGGATATGGATGCTGTGGAGCACAAGAGAAGAAGGTATGGTTTATGTAGTATTGAATATCAAAAAGTTTTTCTTATTTTATGAATTGCAGGATGACCTTTCTTCTGTAGAATTCAGAATGCAAGGTTGCAGCATATTATATTCTTCTTTTGCATCTTGAATCAGTGCATTTTTCACTTTGATATGCTTCTATTTTTCAGTCACTGTTTACTAATCTTTGCAGATATAAAAAACTAATAATACTCTCATAATGTCTGCATTAATTCCTTTTATTTTAAGTTGTGCACACAGAATTGCCTGCAGGTTTCCTAGCTTGTTGCTGGTTAATTCATTTGAAAGGATCTTGCAGTATTTTAGTATTTTAAAGTGATAAAACTCTAATGAAATTCTAACTGCTTGTATTATGTGGTTAGTAGAGTGTTTCATTCTAAATATATAAACATGGTGTAATTGGTCAACTTGCCTTGCCCTGAGTCTTTTTTTGTTTTGGTAAAGAAAATTCTTGCACTTAGCCACAGTTTATAATGTGAGAATTAAAAAACCTCAACAGATACTTTACTGATATTTAGAACAGTAATGTTAGTTAATTAAGCAATATTATATATACAAATAGAGTTTGGTAATAGATGCATGGTGTTCACTGGAAAATGTATAAAATCCATAAAGTGAATATGTGGAATGTGCATTTGTCTGTATACAGTAAAAGCACATATAAAAAGTACAGGCACAAATTATGGGCCTGATCCTGCACTCATTGTGGTCAGTAGATGAGACTTTAGTAGGAACAGGATTGGGACCTATGCTGGGTCATTAAGTATTTCTTTATGTATGCTAAAAACAGGTTTATGTTTAGATCTTCCAATATATACATGTAAAATTAAAAACATAGTGTCACTTAACTACCCACTAGTTAATCAAAGTGAAAGCATTATTTCCTTTTCACTGCTGTGTGTTGCTGTTAAACTCGTTGAATAAAACTTGAAAATTGTGTTATGTTCAGTGTACTTGGCTAACCTCTTAAAGTAATGTATTTCAGGAATTTAAACTATGAACACTACTTTTGACTTGGCCTGGACAATTTGCTTTGGTTAATGAGGAATCATATTATCTATTGTTTTCAATACTGTGATAAAAATTTTAAAAGTGAAGTAGATGGTGATGGCTGTTTCTCATTTTCATTTGTATAGCAATGGGGTCATCCTGCTCTACATGCTAGATGCTTCTATTACCGTTTAACTTTAGAGAGGTAGCTTACTAACTGTGCTAAGATCATGTAGGCTGCAGAGGTGCTGGAACTAGGGGTATGGGGTGCTACCGCACCCCTGGCCTAAAGTGATTTCCATTAAATACAGGATTTACAGTTTGGTTCAATCAATGACTCTCAGCAGCCCCACTGTACAGATTGCTCCAGCACCCTGGTAGGCTCGGAATGCTATGATAAAACTTGGTGGCCTTGAGAATAGATCTCAGATATTGACATGTTCCTTAGTGTAACTATGCAGTAAGAAAACCAAAGAGGCAATTAAATAACAAAACAACTTCACACTGGTATTTACATAAATAATGTAGTATAATATTATTTTCGTAGTGGCCAAAGGCATCAGGATCTGGGCCTCCTTGTGCTGTGGGTTGTATGAATGCACAGGAAGAGACAGTTTCTGCTGGAAAGAGCTAACAGTCTAAAAGTAATAAACACAAATGACTTATCCCATGGGATATATGGATACAATTCAATTATCCTAATGATGATTGCCACACATCTGGTTAATTACGTGTGTGTGTGTGTGTGTGTGTGTGTGTGTGTGTGTGTGTGTGTGTGTGTGTTTTATTAAGGCCAGAGGTGAAGTGAAGAGGAATGACCTGGTGGGGCCACTAATATAAGCAATGGAGAAGGAAAGAAGAAGGAAGACATTGAGGAAAGATTTCAGAGTAGCAGCCGTGTTAGTCTGTATCCGCAAAAAGAACAGGAGTACTTGTGGCACCTTAGAGACTAACAAATTTATTTGAACATATGCTTTCGTGGGCTACAGCCTACTTCATCGGATGCATGAAGTGGAAAATACAGTAGGAAGATATATATATATATATATATATATTATACACACACACACAGAGAACAGGAAAAAATGGGTGTTGCCATACCAATTGTAATGAAAGTAATCAATTAAGGTGGGCTATTATCAGCACGAGAATATATATATATAGGAGTGTGTGTGTGTGTATATCTCTTCCTACTGTATTTATACAGTGTGTATGTACACACACACACACACACACACACACACATATATCTCTTCCTACTGTATTTTCCACTGCATGCATCCGATGAAGTGGGTTTTAGCCCACAAAAGTTTATGCTCAAATAAATTTGTTCGTCTCTAAGGTGCCACAAGTACTCCTGTTCTTATTGAAAGATATAAAGGGAAGACATGAAAGTGAAGATGGCAGGAGAGAGACTGTGGGCTAAATCCAGAAAGGGGATTTAGGCTTAGCATTGCAATGCCTAATTTCAGGTGCCCTGCTCTGTAGTAGAATCTACAGCCACAAATTAGGTGCCCAGGATCCCTATACAATTCATGGGAAGAGATGGGTGCCCAAGAATGAGATCTACAAAAGCCAGCACCCTGAGCAGAGAGCTCCCCAAGCTAGCCAGTAAGAAATGCTGAAGAGACGGGTGTGGTCTAAGGCCTGCCCCTCAAAGAGAATTAAGTGCCTAAATCCGGATGCGAGGAAGGTGTTTGCCTCCACTTAGGATTCACAGCCATGATCTCTGCCCTTTTTTACACACCCACCCATCAACCAGTAATGGTGGTGCCCTTCTATCCAACATCCAGTGGTTAGAGCACTCTCCCAGCATGTGGGAAATGCCAGGTTCTTTCTCTGGCCCAATGATTATTTAAGAATTTTATACAAAGTGGAACAGCTTCAGCAGCAGAGACTGAGCCCCACCACGGAATATTCCAGTAGCTAGTGTACTCACCTGGGAGGTGGAAGGCCTGGATTCAAGTCCCTGCTCCTCTCAGGCAGAGTGGGGATTTGAACTTGGGTTCTCCCACATCCTAGACAAGTGCTCTAACCACTGGGCTGTTGGGTAAGGGGATGGGGGTGGCTATGGCTTAAACTTTGCATCTTACATTTTGAAAAACTACTGTACAACTAATTTTCCATCTTTGGTTTATCCTAATTTGTCCCAGGTTATAGATACCTTATATTTTAGAAGATCGTGTACTTGTCCAGTTTTCAGGTGAAGTTTTAAAAACGTGAACCACAGAGACTTGATTTCATAGCAGGTTGTAATATGGTGTTTCATCAAAGCATTGACCTTTGTTTTTTTTCCCATGAAAATTCATGTTCTTAGCCTAGAAGGTTTCTATATGTACATAAAACAGCTTGGTGTTTAATGACACTTGTATAATTGACTGAACATAGCATCTTTGTGTTCAGTGGGAATTGATCGGTATTCTATTTATGTAGCCAAGGACTGAAAAATACATGATTTTTCTGTGCAGTCTGTACAGCAGTAAGAAACACTGGAATCTATGGAACGTCTGTACAGTTAAGAGTAGGGTATTCTAGTTTTTGTGGACGTTAATGAGGTGAACCTATAAAAGGGATTCCACTCTAATTCTGCTCAGGTTCAAATACCTCTCTCATCATAGTGTTATCTGAATGCATAAGGTTGTTTCAGCGTTCCTGTTAATTCCCAGGGTGATGCTACTGGAGCAGAATTAAGGTTGGTTCTGTGATCGGAACAGTGTATTTTCATACTTCAGAGCATTTAGGGCTTTATAAAATGGAACTTTAACCTTGAATTTCCAGGCAACCATTTTGTGTTTTATTTAAAAAAAAAAAATGCAATTTTGGCAATGATTTTCTGGCCTTTGGTAGGTGACAATACTTTCAACTCTAATTACAGAGTAAACAATTTTTAGCTTGGTATGTACATGGTTTTTTGAAAATTGTCATATCATCCAGTAGCATTTCTCCTCCCTGTTCTCCTGCAGACCTGGTGAGCTCCACAGAAGTCCGTTCCTAAACCGTGTAGGAGGAACAGAGGGGGAACTTTTACTTAAGTGGCATCTGGAAGCTTCACAGGCATGCAGCTCTTAATTCTTTACTTTTTCCTCAGTCTCTCCACAAAAAATTCAACAGGAGATTTATAAACATGCATCATTTTAATGGTTGCATGAGCCATGTATACTTTATCATGTGCATGTAAACCGCTGTTAATATTTAAATAATTATGTACCTTGCTCTCCCAAAACTAGTCAATGGCATATTCCTCACTAGAATCAAGCTTTTAAAAATGTACCCTAAGGTTGATATGTGAAAGTTCAGATAGATCAGTTTGACTTATGATGATGTCACAATGATGTTTATAATAGGAAGCTAGTTTTAACCTTAGTTTTGGGGAGGTTAGCATTTGTCCATAAAGTCATTCATATATCACTTAATATGATATCTTTGCCATTTATAAAAATGGTTGCATTGGAACAGAAGTGTCCATGAATTTTGGTAAAGAAGTTGTTTGTATATACAAAGTTTCAGTTGAAACTAACACTAGAGCAAAATAAATCTCATGGATGCCTAAACTGTAGTCCTTGCGTCTCTAACAGTTCCCAGAGAATAAGGGAAGTTAATTTAAAGTATTTTTGTTCTTCTGGTCCTAAGCCAGATGTTTTAAATTCAGAAAATGAAGCCTCAAGTGACATTCAACTCCAGTGGAAAAAGACAAAAGAACATATACACTTATCCTTTAATATCAGATTGGCTTTAGTAAAAGTTAAATATCACAATTTAAATATTTTAGGGGGGTTTTGCATGAAAGGCACATCTACTTTAAAAGTATCTTTTTAACTGTGATTAAGGGAATTGGAATCTTTGACGATTCACTAAATGTTAGGTTGGTTATCTTGTATAGATTGGGGGCACAGACAATGAAACTAATAAATATTCATTTGTTCTCCTCACTATTCTGGATCTTGGAATTGCTTGCCATAGCTCCAGTTGGCGGTAGAGCATGATGTAACATATGAATTGATCAATTTTCATCAAACCTGACAGTGGTTACCATTGTCTCAGCAGAATTAAACACTGGACCTCCAAGTCTTCGTCACTGCCAAACATTTCTGGAATTATAGCTTTATTTTGTATAGAGGGGTAATCATTATTCTCTTCTATTACTACTGATATAGGTTCCTAACCTCTCTTTGCTTTGATTGTCTTAATAGAAATATGGCCATCTGAACATGGTTTGTAGTCTGCAGTCCAAGTTATATGGGTCATTTTTGTACGCAGTACAAAAACATGATATGTGACAGTTGAATATGCCTCCTTCTGCCATTCCTCCAAATAATGGTTATTTTCTTAAACCAAATGCAGGGCAAGTATGGCATGTGCTATTGGCTAAAAAGACCACAAATTATTCTTCTTTGAGTAGATGCAAATGTGTATTCCAGGTAGGTAGCAGTACCCACTGTCTGTGGCCCCTCCCCTAGCTATAGTTCCTCCTCCCAACCCCCTTCAGTTCCTTATTACCGCCTATTGGCGGGAGTTGGAGCTCAGTGTAGTTGTAGTCTCCCAACCTTGCATTGTTCTTTGAGCGATTGCTCATGTCAATTCCATTTAGGTGTGTGCATGCCACGTGCACGGTAGCCGGAAGGTTTTTCCCCAGCAGTATCCGTCGGGTCAGTCCAGGTGTCCCCTTGGGTCGTGCTTTCTGAATATAGGGCCCTGCCGACCCGCTGCCACTTCAGTTCCTTCTTACCGCCTGTGACGTTTAGCCGGAACGCTGGTAGCTCTTGCTTTGCAAACGCAACTTCTCCAGTAGTTTGAACTTTTGTCCTGTAAATCGTTAGATTTAGTATAATGCTAGGATAAGTTTCAAATGGAGGTAACCCCCCTGGTATCGGGGCATGCCTCAATCCCCAGGGTTTAAGTCCTGTGAAGCGTATGGTAAGTCTATGCCAAGAAGTGACCTCCCACACTTCCTGCTTGAAGTGTTTGCGGGAAAGCCATCAGAAAGAATGCTGCAAGATCTGCAGGGGATTTTGTCTGAGGACTCAAAAAAAAGAGGGGTCAGCACCTCAAGATCCTGCTAATGGAGGCTGCTCTACATCCCCACTCGGATCCTGGCTCGGAGCTGACACTGAGCACCTCAGCATTGGTGCGCAATACACCAGCACCAACAAGGCATGAGTCAGCGCCGAGGAAGGACTCTGCCAGAGACCCTCGGTACCAGCAGGGGTCCCCACATAGGGGTTCCACACAGGGCAGTGGGCAGTACTGTTCTCAATCCCTGGTGCCGCACAAGAAGAGGAGACCTGAAAGGGGCCGCTCCCCCACGCCCAGACCTGTGCAGAAGGAGCCCACCACTGTGACACCCGCATCGGGCCACGGCAGTTCGGCTCCACCGACTAGGGTCACATCAACTCCTGCCCCAGCATGGGAAAAGTCGAGTCCGGGCCCCCAGCGCTCCCCTCTCCAGGAGGAACGCGATTTCCAGTTGCCTTCCATGCCGGAGGCATTCAAGGCCGCCAAAGACCTCATCGCCCTTATGGTGCTGCCTTTCCCTCCGAGGCGAGACAGGACACTGGGCTTGGGCTCAGTCTCAGTGGCACCCGTGAGACCCTCTGTGCTGTCCAGAGAAAAACTGGCAATGCTACCATACAGGTTGACATCTCCTCGGCACTGGTCACTGGTGCAACCCACCAGCGGACCAATAGGGGAACCGCACCAGTCCCCGAGTTCCAGGCACCGCTCCCCGGCATCGTGGGGCACCGCTGCTCTGTGGTCCTCGTATAGCGAGTCCTCAGAGTCGGAAGCGGAATCCTTACAGGTCCAGGAGGAGCAGGTGATCCAGGTCCAACAGACGTGGGCAGCAGCAGACTCACCCAGTGCCATGTCCCGGTCAGTGGCAGGCCCTTGCCCAGTGCCCTTTCTCGACCCCCTGGGTGTTCCACCAGGATCAGAGCCAGAGGTCCTACTCTAGGTTGGCATCGATGGCTTCAGCTTCAAATGTGCTTCCGGAACCTCACCATAGGCAGGACCTAGTGTCTGCCACACCAGCACTGGCACTGCAGCACCCATGGCACTGGCACCGACATCAACCTCACCAGAAGATCAGACACTGCGTGATCCCCTCGGTGCTGAGGACCGGGAACAGGACCCACTCCCAGCTAGGACCTCATCCTCACCTGATAGGACGGTGGCGGGAACATCAACAGCCCCCATCCTGTAGGACAATAGGGTGCTCCAGCGGCTGCTGGGGCGAGTGGTGCAGAACCTGGGCATCCAGGTGGAGGAGGTCGTCGAGATCACAGACCCTATGGTGGACATTCTCGCTCCCTGTGGTCCCTCCTGTATTGCCTTGTCGCTCATCAGAACAATCCAAGATGCCACCAAGATGCTGTGGCAACCCCCCGCTTCTTTACTACCAACGGTGAAGAGGAATGAGCAGAAATATTTCATTCCCTCTAAGGGGTTCGAGCACCTTTTCACACATCCCCCACCGAACTCCCGAGTCATAGCAGCGGCTAATGAATGGGAGCACCAAGGCTATCGGACCCTCCCCAAAAAACCAGGAGGCCAAAAAGCTGGACTTCTTTAGGGGAAAAAAAAATCTGTTCTATCTCTGTCCTCATTAGGTACAGCTACAACTCCTGCGGAGCGATGGAAAAATTTAGGAAGTTGTTGCCACAAGACTCCAGGGCAGAGTTCTCTTCCTTGTTTGAGGAGGTCAAGCTCATTGCCTGGGCTTGCTGCAGGAAGCCCTTGATGTTGCAGACTCAGCCACTCTCACTATGGCCTCGGGTAGCCATGAGAAGGAGCTCCTGACTACAGGTCTACTGTTTGAGGTCCAACAAACCATCCAGGACCTCCCTTTTGAGGGAAGCAACAGAGGGTCCTGTGGCACCTTTGAGACTAACAGAAGTATTGGGAGCATAAGCTTTCGTGGGTAAGAACCTCACTTCTTCAGATGCAAGTAATGGAAATCTCTAGAGGCAGGTATATATCAGTGTGGAGATAACGAGGTTAGTTCAATCAGGGAGGGTGAGGTGCTCTGCTAGCAGTTGAGGTGTGAACACCAAGGGAGGAGAAACTGTTTCTGTAGTTGGATAGCCATTCACAGTCTTTGTTTAATCCTGATCTGATGGTGTCAAATTTGCAAATGAACTGGAGCTCAGCAGTTTCTCTTTGGAGTCTGGTCCTGAAGTTTTTTTGCTGTAAGATGGCAACCTTTACATCTGCTATTGTGTGGCCAGGGAGGTTGAAGTGTTCTCCTACAGGTTTTTGTATATTGCCATTCCTGATATCTGACTTGTGTCCATTTATCCTCTTGCGTAGTGACTGTCCTAGCCACCATGGATGTAGAGGCTCTCTACACTAACATCCCACATACAGATGGAATACAAGCTGTCAGGAACAGTATCCCTGATGATGACACAGCACAACTTATTGCTGAGCTCTGTGACTTTATCCTCACGCACAATTATTTCAAATTTGGTGACAATATATACCTCCAGACCAGTGGCACCGCTATGGGCACCCGCATGGCCCCACAATATGCCAACATTTTTATGGCTGACCTGGAACAACGCTTCCTCAGCTCTCGTCCACTCATGCCCCTTCTCTACCTACGCTATATTGATGACATCTTCATCATCTGGACCCATGGGAAGGAGGCCCTGGAAGAATTCCACCATGCTTTCAACAGCTTCCACCCCACCATCAACCTCAGCCTGGACCAATCTACACGGGAGGTCCACTTCCTGGACACCACCGTACAAATAAGCGATGGCCACATTAACACCACCCTATACCGAAAACCCACCGACCGCTACGCCTACCTTCATGCCTCCAGCTTCCACCCCGGTCACACCACACGATCCATCGTCTACAGCCAAGCACTGAGGTACAATCGCATCTGCTCCAACCCCTCAGACAGAGACCAACACCTACAAGATCTTCACCAAGCATTCTCAAAACTACGATACCCACACAAGGAAATAAAGAAACAAATCAACAGAGCCAGACGTGTACCCAGAAGCCTCCTGCTACAAGACAGGCCCAGAAGAGAAACCAACAGAACTCCACTGGCCATCACCTACAGTCCTCAGCTTAAACCTCTCCAACGCATCATCAGTGATCTACAACCCATCCTGGACAATGATCCCTCACTTTCACAGACCTTGGGAGGCAGGCCAGTCCTCGCCCACAGACAACCTGCCAACCTTAAGCATATTCTCACCAGCAACCACGCACCGCACCATAACAACTCTAACTCAGGAACCAACCCATGCAACAAACCTCGATGCCAACTCTGCCCACATATCTATACCAGCAACACCATCACTGGACCTAACCAGATCAGCTACAACATCACCGGCTCATTCACCTGCACGTCCACTAATGTAATATATGCCATCATATGCCAGCAATGCCCCTCTGCTATGTACATTGGCCAAACTGGACAGTCACTACGCAAGAGGATAAATGGACACAAGTCAGATATCAGGAATGGCAATATACAAAAACCTGTAGGAGAACACTTCAACCTCCCTGGCCACACAATAGCAGATGTAAAGGTAGCCATCTTACAGCAAAAAAACTTCAGGACCAGACTCCAAAGAGAAACTGCTGAGCTCCAGTTCATTTGCAAATTTGACACCATCAGATCAGGATTAAACAAAGACTGTGAATGGCTATCCAACTACAGAAACAGTTTCTCCTCCCTTGGTGTTCACACCTCAACTGCTAGCAGAGCACCTCACCCTCCCTGATTGAACTAACCTCGTTATCTCCACACTGATATATACCTGCCTCTAGAGATTTCCATTACTTGCATCTGAAGAAGTGAGGTTCTTACCCACGAAAGCTTATGCTCCCAATACTTCTGTTAGTCTCAAAGGTGCCACAGGACCCTCTGTTGCTTTTTACAGATTCAGACTAACACGGCTACCCCTCTGATACCTTTTGAGGGCTTGACCCTCTTTTCAGAAAAATGGACTTGCGGCTTCACAGCCTCAAGAATTCTAGGGCCACCCTCAAGTCCCTTGGCCTGCACACTTTGGCTACTCAACGGAGGCATTTCAAGCCGCAGCCCCCACCTCGTTTTTACCACCCTCAAAACAGGCAGGATTTTTCTCGAAGGTGGAATAGAAATAACAGAGAAAACCTCACCCTTTGTCAGCCCAGGGCTCTGATCAGGTAAAACAATCCTCTGGCCAGAAGCAGAACTTTTGAAGGTTTGCCTGGGAGCGACACATCAGTCTGAACTGCGTATCCATCCCACCTCATCTTTTTGTGCCGACTGTCCAAATTCTACCCTGCATGTGCTCGAATTACATTGGATTGCTGGGTACTCTGCATGGTAGAAATGGGATACTCCCTCTAGTTCTCTCTCCCTCCCCATCCCTCTTCAGGGATCCTTCTCACAAGCAACTCCTCACGCAGGAGGTGTACTTGCTTCTAACGCTGGGGACAGTGGAAGAGGTTTCTCAGGAGCTGAAGGCCAAGGGGTTCTATTCACGGTATTTCCGAATACCAAAAGCCAAAGGCAGCCTCAGGCCCATCCTAGACCTGCAAAATCTCAACAAGTTCATGAAGAAACTGAAGTTTCGCATGGTCTCTTTGACTTCCATTATCCCTTCGTTGGATCCGGGGTTCTGGTATGCCGCCCTCGGTTTGAAGGGTACATTGTTTCATATTTTGATAACATCATCCCACAGAAGATTCCTCAGGTTTGTGGTGACCTACAATCATTATCAGTTCACTGTCCTCCCATTCGGCCTGTCAGCGGCTCCTCGAGTGTTTACCAAGTGCATGGCAGTCGTGGCTGCATTCCTACACAAGTGCCAGGTGCAGGTGTTTCCATACCTCGACTAAAGTCAACCCTATACCCCATTCAGCGGACGGAGTTTATAGGGGTGGTATTGGACTCTACACAGGCGAGGGTGTACCTCCTGGAGTCGCATTTCCAGTCCCTGTGCAACATTATACAAAGTCTCAGGCTGTTCCCTACTGCAACAGCAAGGAATTCTGGGACACATGGCTGCTTGTACCTATGTAGTACAGCATGCCAGACTGAGACTCCGGCCTCTTCAGGCATGGCTGGCTTTGGTGTATTGGCCGATTCGGGACGGTCTAGACAAGATAGTCATTCTTCCTCATCCGGTCCTCAACTCATTCCTGTGGTAGCCCAACCCGCAGGCGGTGATGCCAGTGTTCCTTTCACCAAACCACAGCCATCCCTCTTGCTGGTGATGGACACATCAGCATTGGGGTGGAGTGTGCACCTGGGAGATCTCAGGACTTCACATCATCAGAGAGCTGAGAGCAGATTGTCTGGCATGCCAGACATTCCAAGTTCATCTGGAAGGGAAATATGTATTGGTCATGACGGACAGTACAATGGTGATGTTTTATATAAATGCTCCTCTTTCCTGTGCTAGGAAGCCCTCAGACTTTGCATAGTTCCCTCAATACACTTGGAGGTGTCATACCTCCCCAGAGTACAGAATGAGTTGGTGGACTATCTCAGCAGGTACTTTCATGGCCACGAGCAGTCCCTTTGCCCAGATGTTGTGAGTACCATCTTCCAGCAGTGGGGGTTTCCTAGATAGACTTATTTGCCACGCGTTGCAACAGGAAGTGCCTGGAATTCTGCTCTATCCTGAATCACAGCCCGGGCTCCATCGTGGACGCTGTCCTCCTTCCCTGGAAGGGACACCTCTTGTACGCATTTCCTCTGATTCCTCTCGTTCACAAGGTGCTCCTCAAGGTCTGAAGGTATGAGGCCTCAGTGATATTAATCTCTCCAGCACTGGTACACATCCCTCCTGCAAATGTCCGTGGAAACCCTGATCACCTTACCACTGCTTCTGGACATAACCCAAGATCACGGCCGCCTCCAGCGGCGGGTTGGAAAGGCCGTATATTCAGCACAATGAAGGTGCGATCGCGCAGAGTGCCCGGACCGACCTGAAGGGTACGGCTAGGGGAAAAACCTTCCAGCTGCTGTGCACGCAGTGTGTGCATACCTAATTGGAATGGACATGAGCAACACATTTTGAAGAACAGCAGTTATGAAAGGTGGGCAACTCTTTTTTCATCCTTTCTTAGCCTAGTTAGTTAGTTTAAAATAAAAGTTATAGAATATAGTGTTAGCGATAGTTCTCCCCAGTCATGCTCTCACCGACGTTTAAGCATTGCCCTTTGTGTCCAGTGACAATTCCCAAAAGTGATCCCCCACACACTGTGCTTCCTCTGTCTTGGCAAAACCCACCTTGAATAGCATTGTTTGATCTGTAGATTACTCAGAAAGAGGATGCAGGTGGCGTGGGACCTTTGCTTCAAGCAGCATTTGCTTGAACAGACCATGCAGTCACACCCAGTATTGAGGCTCTCCTTAGGCTCAGAAAGTGCTGCTGCTACTTGTACTGGGGCAGGTGGAGGAGTAGTTCTCTGTCATCAGCACCAAAGAAGAGGTCTCATAAGACCAATTGCGAGTGTTCAGGTCATGGGGTGACTCTTCTGCCTCCTGTAACAGGAGTGTGGACCAGCATGAGATTCGCTCCAGTGTGTGGGATGGTGTGGGTACCTCTGATCCTTCCTCAGAACCGAGTAGGGAGGTCAGAAACCCTGTACTGTCAACTCTGGATCCGGCCTCCAGGTGTCTGTTGAGTTCTACTGACGGGTGATGCTGGTACTGACTATATCTGTGACGTCAACATACAAAGCTGCAGCAGACCTGCTCTGCCTTTCAGTAGTGGCTACTGGGTTCAAGACTTTTCAAGAGTGGCACCTTCAATAGCCTCCCAAATGGAATGTGCTGCTGAATCCTCTGGCCCCTGGGCACCGCACTCAGTACAGGGAACCCTTCAGTACTGCGACCCTCTTTGGCACTGACGCAATTAACACTACAGATGCTTCCATGGTGGCTGTCACCATCCTCAAAGTCAATGCAGTCAGGTGCTCCAGTACCACTGTTTGTGCTGGACTGACCTTGCCTGCAGCACCAGTATATTTGGTACGGGCAATATTGGCTTCATAGGAAGCGCCGATACCATCCTTTTTCTGGGCAACAGATGGGTGGGATTGCCCTTTAGCTTTGCTCCGCCTACGTCACTGAGGCCCAGGGCTCTCGTGCTTCAGAGTCAGGATCATCATCCTCCCACTCCACATCACCTGAGGAGGTCCAGTGGACCTGTAAGTCTACAAGGGTTGGCATGTACCCTGAGGCTGGGATGGAGGCCCTGGCACCCAGCGCCTACTGACCACCAATGCCTTACCCATATGAATGGGCCCCGAGACTCAGTGGGAAGCTCTTGACTGTCAGAGCCCTCATTCTTCGTCCCAGTCAAAGGTAAGATCACTCATCCGATTGATATTCGTTGCTGTGGATCAGCTACAAGCCCAGGCACCCAAGGTTCCCCTTCCTGCAGAGCCTCCAGAGTTTCCTCATCTGGATACATTATCCCAGGAGTAAGACCTGGCTGTGGCTCAACTAAGGGCCTCATACCTGGATGATGTGGTGCTGCCTGGTTTGTCCTCCCCTTCCATCCCAGAACACTTTAAGAGATACCAGGACCTTTTACATTGGGTGGCCACATCCATGGGTATTCAGGCAGTGTTTCTCCAGGAGAATACCCATAATACATAAACTAGTGGACATTCTCCAGCACTCTGTCTCTAGGAGGGTGTCCCTCCCGATTAATGATGCACTTCTTGAACCAACGAGAGCCATTTTGGGTACACCGGCCACAGGACTGCCAGTGGCCAAGCGCCTGGAGAAGCGCTGTTTTGTGCCTGTGCAGGATATGAGGTGTTCTTGACTTTAGTAAAGCTTTTGGTACTGTCTCACATGATCTTCTCATAAACAAACTAAGGAAATGCAACCTAGATGGAGCTACTATAAGGGGGGTGCAAAGTGGTTGAAAAACCATTCACAGCATAGTTATCAGCGGTTCACAGTCAAGCTGGAAGGGCATAACAAGTGGGGTCCCATAAGTTCTAGATCTGGTTCTGTTCAATATCTTCATCAGTGATTTAGATAATGACATAGAGAGTACACTTATAAAGTTTGTGGATGATACCAAGCTGGGAAGGGTTGCAAGTACTTTGGTGGATAGGATTCAAATTCAAAATGATCTGGACCTACTGGAGAAATGGTCTGAAGTAAATAGGATGAAATTCAATAAGGACAAAGGCAGAGTATTCCACTTAGGAAGGAACAATCAGTTTCATGCATACAACATGGGAAATGACTGCTTAGGAAAGAGTACTGCGGAAAGAGACCTGGAGGTCATAGTGGACCATAAGCTAAATATGAGTCAACAGTGTAATACTGTTGCCAAAAAAAAAAAAAAAAAGCAGTCATCATTCTGGACTGTATTAGCAGGAGTATTGTAAGCAAGATGCAAGAAGTAATTCTTCTGCTTTACTCTGTGCTGATTAGGCCTCAACTGGAGTATTGTGTCCTGTTCTGGGTGCCACATTTCAGGAAAGATTGGAGAAAGTCCAGCGAAGAGCAACAAAAATGATTAAAGGTCTCAAAAATATGACCTATGAGGGAAGATTGAAAAAATTGATTTATTTAGTCTGGAAAAGAGGGTACTCCAAGGGGTCCGTGGTCCCCACTCATCAACTCCTTCCATTCCCTCCCTCCCAATGCCTCCTGCATGCTAAAAATCCGGCGGCGCAGCGGGTTAAGGCAGGGCTACCTTCCTGGCTCAGTGCTGCTCCTGGAAGTGGATGGAATGTCCTTGTGGCCACTGGGGGGAGGAGTGGTAGCAGGTCTCCACGTGCTGCCCCTGCCCTGACTCTACAGCTCCCATTGTCCAGGAAATGCAGCCAATAGGAGCTGCGGGAGGTGGTGCCTGTGGGCAGGGGGAGTGAGCGGAGACCCCCACCCCCTCTCCTAGGAGCCACTGCCAGAGGGATGTGCCGGTCGCTTTCGGGAGCTGCCCAAGATAAGTGCCACCTGGCTGGAGCCCACACCCTCTCCTGCACCCCTGGCCCAGCCCAGAGCCTGCACCCAAACTCCTTCCCAGAGCCCACACCTCCTCCTGCACCCCAACCCCCTGCTCCAGCCTGGTGAAGGTGAGTTAGGGTGGGAGAGATTGAGCAATGGAGGGAGGAGTGAGCTGGGGGCGTGGCCTCATAGAAGGGGTAGGGCAGGGGTGTGGCCTTGGTGGGGGCAGGGCAAGGGCTGAGTGGAGGAGCTTGTGGGTCCCTGAAAATTTTAAAATCAAAATGGGGGTCCTCGTGTTGCTAAAGTTTGAGAACTACTGGTCTGGATAATACTAATGACAGAGCTCGACAGGACGGACCCACACCCATACCCAAGGACAGAGACTGTAAGCGGCTGGACCTTTTGGGTAGAAAGATCAATGCTTCATTGTCATTACAGGATCATGAATCAGCAAGCTTTGCTGTCCAAATATGACTTTATCAATTGGTCAGCAATGTCCAAGTTTATGGACCCGTTGCCCAAAGCCTCTTGTGGGAAGTTT
Source organism: Trachemys scripta elegans (assembly GCF_013100865.1). NCBI lineage: Eukaryota > Metazoa > Chordata > Testudines > Emydidae > Trachemys > Trachemys scripta. The sequence goes on along the minus strand of NC_048304.1, from coordinate 94,280,592 downwards.
CAGGCCTTTGTTGCCGAGGGCTGCTTGGTGGCCAAGATGTCACTGCAGTCCACCATTGACTTTGTGGACACTTTGGCCAGTGTGATGGCCTGCAGTTACTATGAGGAGGGCTTTCTAGCTGCAAAACTCTGGCATTGCATTGGATGTCCAGCAAGCTATTCAGGACTTGCCTTTTGATGGCAGAACCTTTGTTCTCAGAAAAGACAGATGACACACTGCATTCCTTTAAGGATTCCAGGGCTACCTTTGAGGTGTACATGCCGCCTATGCAAAGACTCCACTACAGGGTGCAGCAGCAGCATCCCTGTGTGCAGCTCTTTCCCCCGAGACAGCGAGACTCTCCCAGGAAAAGGGATAGATCTCACAAGGGGAAACGCTCGAGCTCAGAGGTTGGCTGATTTGCTAGCCCATCTCTGGTGCTTGTTAAGTGCCCATTTTGACTCCTTGGTCCTGTTCCAGTTCTTGTTCTGCCCTCATCATCCCCCCCCATTCCTTGGGGGATAGGCTGGCCAGTTGTTACAATGCCTGGGTCTTGATCACCTCCGACAACTGGGTCCTAAACACTGTCAGATCGGGCAATGCCATCCAATTCCTCTCCATGCCCCGTTAACACCTCTCCCTCGTCCCTCTGCAGGGACTCCTCTCACAAGACACTGCTCATTGAGCAAGGCAGCTCTCTGCTGACATTGGGAGTGGTGGAGGAACACTGGGGGAATGGTTTCAACCTGTGGCAATTCTGCATCAAAGAGGATATCACGCCAGTAGCTGTCCATTTAGCAAGAGTGCAGAATCATCTTGTGGACCATATCAGCAAGATTTTCTCCCTGAGCCATGAATGGTCCCTAAAGGCATATGTCCTTTGGATTGTCTTTGCAATGTAGGGCATCCCCAGGATTGACCTAGTTGCAATGAGGGAAAACAGGAAGTGTTCCTATTCTGCTTTTAGGGGAGAAGAAGGGGACTTAGTTTGGGCTCCCTCTCCAATGCTTTCCACTGCAGCTGGCAGTCAACTCTCCGGTACACCTTTCCTTCTATTCCAATAATTCCCCAAGACATCACCAAACTCAAGGTAGATCAAACCAAGCTTATCCTGATCACTGCAGCGTGGTTGAGACAATGCTGGCTCTTAGACCTCTTTGCTGTGCCCCTGTATCTCAGCCTCCTCGCACAGGACTACAGCCATATCCTGCATCTGGTGACCAGCTCCCTGCACCTTACAGTGTGGCTGCTGCATGGCTGAACAAAGAGGAAGAGCGTTGTTTGGAGGCTGTCCAACAGGTCCTACTTAACAGTAGGAAGTCTTTCACTAGGATGGAGTGCTTAGCAAAGTGGAAGAGATTTTTGGTGTGGTCCTTGACCCGCGGGAGCCATCCAGCAGTGCTTCCATCCAGGACATCTTAGAGCAGAGGTGGGCAAACTATGGCCCACGGGCCACATCCAGCCCATGGGACCATCCTGCCCGGTCCCCGAGCTCTTGGCCCAGGAGGCTAGCCCCCGGTCCCTCCCCTGCTGCCCCCCCTCCCCTGCAGCCTCAGCTCGCTCGCTTGCTCGCTCCCGCCAACGGCGCAATGCTCTGGGCGGCAGGGCTACGAGCTCCTGGGGCAGCGCAGCTGCAGAGCCTGGCCTGACCCGGTGCTCTGTGCTTTGTGGTGGTGGTGGTGGCAGCATGGCCCGGCTCTAGGCAATGTCAGAAGAGCAGTCCTGCGATCCCTACTTTGATAGACTACAAGTCCTGCCTCCTACAAGGGGTACTGCTTGTGAGTCACCTACCTGCAATACACATCTGCATCTACCCGAAGAAGAAACAGTTACTTATTGTAACTGTGGTTCTTTGAGCTGTGAAGCAGATGTGTATTCCACACCCTACCCTCCGTCCCCTCTACATTGGAGTTTTCCCCAGGATGTTCGATGTGAAGGAACAGAGTGGAGTTGTGGCAGTGCTGTCTCGTATAACTACAGACATGAGGCACGAGTGTCGCCCCTTTACAGGTACTGCTAGACAAAAGTCTCCAGCTTCAGCGCACGCATACATCTACCTGGAATACATGTCTGCATCACATCTTGAAGACGCACAATTACAGTAAGTAACCATTCCTTTCTTTAGGAGGCTAGTGTTTTCACTACCTGCTCCCAGCTGCTATCTTTCCAACTGGAACACTGCAATACTCATACTCCTTTTGGGAGTAGATCACAATCTGACACAAATGTTATTGATGTTACAATATAGAAAAACACTAGGCTTATATTGAAGTTTATGTCCCAAGTACTGTACAAACAAACTATTCGCACAGCATACTCCCCTGTATGAGATGGGGACTATTCAGGGTCGGCTCCAGGCACCACCTCAGCAAGCAGGTGGGTGGGATGGCCAACAGAGAGGGGTGGCACGTCTGGCTCTTCGGCGGCAATTCAGTTGCGGGTCCCTCACTCCCTCGTGGAGCAAAGGACCTGCCGCCAAAGAATGAAGTGGCAGAGCTGCCGCCGAAGTGCCGCAGATCGTGATCACAGCTTTTTTTTTTTTTTCGCTGCTTGGGGCAGCAAAAACCCTGGAGCAGGCCCTGGGACTATTACTTGTATTTTTGCAGAAATTAAATAATTACTGGCAAATATTGAATTAATCATATACTTAAAGTAAGCATGATCTTAAGTGGTTGACCAGAGTGCTCAATGCCTTGCTAAATCCATCTCTAAATAAAAAGGGCCCTAATAAGATGAAGACATTTAGGCCCACTTTTCAACTGCTTTGAAGGCTGAATATTACAATTGTAAAGATGCTTATGCCAGATATTTATGCTTTAAAAAAGGGGAAAACACTAATTTGTTGAGGGCTGAGTAAAAATAAATAAATAAATGTGGTACTTAGTGCAGGTTTCAGTATACATAAAGTTATTCTTACAGTTCAGTTAGTATTTGAAACCTGTATTTAATGCTGAACTTGTTCCTTTTCTTAGTTTTGAAAAGTTGAATGTAAAAATAAAAAATACACCCCAAACTCTTAAATAGCATCACAAGCTCATTTGTCACTATAACATGCAGCTTTAAAGGTACTAAATGTAAAACTGGAACTGAAATACCGTGACGCAGTTCCTTTACATATTGAAATCTGGCAACAGTAAACCATTTTAACTTTAAACATGAATTTCACTCTCATAAATTCAAAGGAAAAATGGGATTTTTTTTTGGAGAGGTAAGATTTTTTAAAATTCTTTCTGGTTATTGATAATCCAAAGTGATAAGTGGTAAACTCATGATAATTTTGTCAAAATACAACAGCACTAAAAATTTATCTGAGGCTGTTGATATTGTAATGTTAGTTTGGGCAAAGAATGGTACTTTTTCTATTTCTAGTTAATTAAAAAAAACGTTAGAATGGAAAATGTCTCTTTATAGAACAAATTTATTTTGTTTCATGAAATCATGTTCTGTAGCCTGACCTAAAAGACTATTAAACAATTCAATCATGAAAACTCTGAGAATTTCCTGGCCCCTAAGTACTATCCAAAATGATCTTATAATTATTCATGTGAACCCTGTGAACCCAACAGCTGAAGTCCAAACAAAGGAACATAGGAACAGATTCAGTGTCTCAAAGTATACTGAGAATACTATCACAAAAAGTAGAAAATGAGAACTAGTTTTCCTGTACTAAGCAAATTAGTCCTGGTTACCCATTTATTAGCTATGCACTACAAAGATGATCTGGAAACATTCACATAAGTCTCTTGCATCAGTATTTACAAATTTATCATAAACCAAAATTTGTACAGCATCAACCAACTGTTGTGTGGCTATAGTTTTATAATGTTTTATGTCTCTGACATTGTACCATATTGATATACAACAATAGGTTTACAGTAGAACCTCAGAGTTACGAAAACCAGAATTATGAACTGAGCAGTCAACCACACACTGCATTTGGAACCAGAAGTACACAATCAGGCAGCAGCAGAACCTCCCTCCCCCCCCCAAAAAAAAGCAAACACAGTATTATATTTTTTAGTAGTTTACTATGCAGAAGAAAAATGCTGCTTTCCCTTTGTTTAATGTAAAGTTTCAAAGCTGTATTAAATCAATGTTCAGTTGCAAACTTTTGAAAGAACAGCCATAACGTTTTGTTCAGAGTTATGAACATTTCAGACTTACGAACAACTTTGACTCCCACAAAGACCATAGACTTTATAGGAGTGACCTAGACTCAACTATAGCAAGAGCCTACCTCCCAATGGAAAGATTCCAAGTAATGAGCAACTTGATAAGACAAATCAACCGCAGTCAAGGTCTACGTTCCCTCTACAGTGTGTGGCTGCACAGGAGGCTACCAAGGGCCACGCACTTAATTAGTAGAGCCGTGCAGGCGGGCACACTGCACTCAGGGGCGAGGCCATAGGTAGGCCTGGAAGATGGCAGTGGGGCGAGATGGGGTGTGGTGATGGGGGGAGCTTGCAGCAACTCCCCCAACCTGAGGCAGCTGTGGAGGGCCAGACACCTTATCCCACCCCCTCTCCAGCCCGGGGATGCTGCAGTGGGGAGAGAGGACTCTCCCCCCGGCCCTCTCTCCTCGCCGCAGCCCAAGGGTGAGCCTGCATCCCAAACCCTTCATTCCCGGCCCCACCCCAGAGCCCACACCCCCAGCTGGAGCCTTCACTCTCCGCCCCACTCCTCTGCCCCAGCCCTGAGCCCCCTCCCACACTCCGAACCCCTTGGCCCCATCCTCGCCACACATCACCTCCATATTGGTGCACATAACAAAATTCATTCCGCACATGAGTGGGAAAAATTAGAGGGAACATTGGTCAAGATCTGCCTTTCCTTACTAGGCCATATGGCCTCCGTTTGCCAGCCTCCACGTATGTTGCTTAAAGGCTTGGCTTCAGTCTGTTTACTCACCAGAGACAACATGAATACTAGGATCACAATCCCTGCCAAGGTCATGGCATCCCTTGTTTGATGGATGAAAGCAGAACAAGTGTGTGAGGGAGTTTCTTTCCTTACACTCACACCTGACTCAAGCATGTTTATTATCATGCTTCCTATTTTTCCTATGCATTGGTATAGTTTACTCTATTGCCTTTAATTGTCTCTATAAAAGACTGCCAACTCTCCTGAACTCTTTTTTCCCTCAGACTTGCTTTCCATATTTCCGACTCTGCCTCTACTCACTATCATTGTAGATACCTCAATGAAAACCTCTGCTCAGTGAGCAGTGGCAGGCAAAAGGTGTTGTGTGCCTAAAGAAGAGGATGGGAATATAATGCTGAAAATGATATAGTCTAAAGAGATGACATACCTCATTTGGAGTACTGTGTTCAGTTATGGTGTTTCCATATTGAAAATTTAGGACTAGAAGTGGTGCAGAATCTGGCAATAAAATGGTAAGCGAAGGAGATTGAAAAGACTGAAACTGGTTAGTTTAGACAGAAAGAGACATGATTGAGTTGTATATGAAATAGATTTCACAGAAAAGATAAATAAGGAGCTCTTATTTATCCTTTTCATAATGCAAGAACAAGGGGCATACAATTAAATTGAAAGGCAATACATCTAAAGTTGGTTAAAAGGATTTTTTTATACAATTCATAATCACACTATGGAACAAGATACCATTGAATCCTGCTAAGCTCTTGGACTCAGAAAAGGATTACACATTTACATGGATAATGAAAATATCAAGTTACATAAGAGAGCATAAAAATATTAGGGATGTAAATGCTTATGCTTTAGGAGATAAGCCAACCAGCGCTGGTTCAATCTTGCACAATACTGAGCACTCTGGTCTCAATTCAGCAAAGCACTTAAGCTATTCGGAATACTCACATGCTTAAAGTTAAGCTCTTGCTCATGCTTAAGTAGTTTGCTGGATTGGGGCCAGTGTTCCAGTACCTTGCAAGATCACTGCAAGATTTTCCTGCCCTAATTGCTTGGACAGGAAAAAATGTCATATGATTCCAAACTGCGCTTTTCACGCACCCTTTGCCTTTTTCATCTTTGGATTTTTTTCTATTTTATTTCCTAATTTCCCATCCCTATAACAATTTCAATATGACTACTCAGTAGCAGAAAGGATGAGCAAAGTGTTCTATTTATTTAGCTGCTCTAGTTGAGAGTAGTAAAGAGTGCCCTGGAAAGATCAGATATGCAGTCAACTTTTGAAGATTAATAGATATTTGTATTGTCAAATTTCTTAACGCTTGAGATATAGGATTATTTATCTGTAGAATGTTGTGGATCTTGGCAAATTTGACTGATAAATTCATTCAACAGCTTTTATACATTTGTGTTGACCTTACAAGTTTTACAATGTATGCTGGAAACAAAATCAACTTAACAGTTTGGGTCTGACTACACTGCCCACGTTACAGGGCGGCCGCGCTGTGACATGGGCAGTGTAGTCACACTTCATCGCCGGGGGGAGAGCTCTCCCGGAGATGATAAATAACCACCCTGAACAAGCCGTGCTCCTGGCGATAAAGCACTGTCTATACTGGCGCTTTTCAGTGCTAAAACTTTTGTCACTCAGGGGTGTGTTTTTTCACACCCCTGAACGACTAAAGTTTTAGTGCTGAAAGTGGCAGTGTAGAGACAGACTCGCTTATGGCCTGATTTTCCAGCTGTGGCTGAGTACCTGTGGTTCCCATTCAAAGCCCTATTGTTTAGCCACCTCTAAAATCAGGTCATTTTCATCTCAGGCCTTATCTATCTTGTCAATGCAAGTTACCCTGATGGTCAAAAATTGGTATAATTACATCACTTGTGCATAGTCACACAACTCTCCTTCTGTTGGCGGAATGCATCCACACTGGTGCTCTAGCATTGACAGAGAGAGCAGTGCATTTGGGTAGCTATCCGACTGGCTACTTGCCACATTCTGCAGGTAGGAGTTGGGGGAAGGCAGAATGGATCACAGTGCACCATTGGTGCAGGCTCAATGTTCCATGATGCAGTATTTTCTGTCCCATCATTCCATGGGCTTCTGACTGTGTTTTGTGGCATTTTTCAATGGCCCCTGTTTACTGTGCACCCACCATCTCTGTCTGACAGGATGGATCATACACTGCTCTCTACTGTTGTGGTCATTGTTATGAGCACATTGTGGCTGGTCATGCAGTATGTCATGAGCACCCAATCTGAACAAGTCACAAGTGCCTGACCTGCTGTGTGCTAGGGAAAAAACAAAACCAGAGCAGCTGCATAGTGTGGACCGTCACTTTCGAGTTTGGGAAACAAGCCCTGAGTGGTGGGACTGCATCATTATGCAGGTCTGGGATGATGTGCAATGGCTGCTAGGGTGACCAGATGTCCCTATTTTATAGGGACAGTCCCGATATTTGGGGCTTTTTCTTATATAGTCGCCTATTACCCCCCACCCCACCCCCGTCCTGATTTTTTACACTTGCTGTCTGGTCACCCTAGTGGCTGCTGAACTTTCAGATGCAGAAAGCCACCTTTCTGGAACTGTGTGTGGAGCTCGCTCAAGCATTCAGCGCAAGGATACCAAAATGAGAGCAGCCCTCTTGGAGGAGAAGCATGTGGCAATCGCTATGTGGAACTGGCAACTCCAGACTGCTACCGGTCAGTCACGAATCAGTTTGGAGTTGGGGCTGTGTTAACGCAAGAGTTCAGGGCCATTAATCGCATCCTGCTATGAAGGACTTGACTCTTGGCAATGTGTGTGAAATAGTGGATGGCTTTGTGGCAATGGTATTCCCTAACTGTGGTGGGGCGATAGATGGCACACATATCCATAGGCACTGACTTGTTTTTGCCCGTGGGTGCTTTTGAAGAGGTGTATGTGTTGCGGGGGGGGGGACTTTGCCAGTTTTGGGGGGATGTTATTTCATCATATTTATACACTTCTTTCATATTGAATGTGTCTATTATTGGTATCTTTACTATTTTAATAATGATTACATTGTTATGAACTACATAATTACGTTATCATGAATTACAATATATTAAAATCATTTCAATCACCTTCACTAACATCCCAGTTTAAAGACAATATGTCTCACTGTAGCTTTCTGGATGAAACTGTCAGCAATCTTATTCACATCTAATTCCCTGGTATTGTCTTGATGCACGTTAAGGACAGCTACATTACTCAGTTGCATCTGTCCCATTGATGACTGGAGATAATTTTGAAGTTGTCTGAAGCTGGAGAATGAGTTCAGGATGATACAGGCACAGTGAGAAGGATTCAATTTGCAGTACTCTGGAAACCTCGTACTTCCAGAGTACTGCAAATGACTCCAAGATCTTTTTTGATGGGCAACAGATAGGCACCATCATTTTGTATGTATGGTTGAGATTATATTCTGCCATGTGCATTACTTTGCATTTAACATTGAATTTCATCTACCAATTTGTTGTCAAGTCTCCCCGTTTTGTGAGATCCCTTTGTAACTCTTAGTTAAGTCCAAAACAGACTGCAATCTTGAGTAATTTTGTACCGTTTGCAAACTTTGCCACCTCACTGTTTACTCCTTTTTGCAGATCACTTATGAATATGTTGAACCGAACTGATCCCAGTACAAGCCCCTTGGGGACACCACTATTTTACTTCTCTCCATTCTGAAAATGGACCATTTATTCCTTCCCTTTGTTTCCGATCTTTTAACTGGAATGTCTGGGAATGCTTTCAGGATCATCTAACAATCCTTAATTTAATTTAATGACAAGCTTTTTGTTATCTTAATCAACCTGCCTCTGTCTATAAACAAACTCCCTGCCCCAAAGGCAGAAGTTGTTAGTAGCACAGAACTCATCACATTCCACACTCAAGCTCTGTTTCCTGGGTGCTGAGCACCCACTATTTTTTTTCTGTGGGTGCTTGAGCCCTGGAGCACCCACAGAGTCAGCACCTATGCACATATCCCAATTTTGGCCCCAGACCATCTTGCGATGGAGTACATCAATAGAAAGGGGTACTTCTCTATTGCAGGTGCTTGTGGATCACTATGGCCCTTGCATTGACATAAATGTGGGGTGATCCAGGAAGGTGCAAGATGCACGCATCTCCAGGAACACTTTCCTGTACAAAAAGCTGCAAGCAGGGATTTTCTATCCAGACCAGAAGATTCCAGTGGGCGATGTTGAAATGCCCATAGTGTTCCTGGGAGACTCAGCATACCCCTTTCTCCCATGGCTTATGAAGCCTTACACAGGAAACCTGGACAGCAGCAAGGAGCGCTTCAACAATAGGCTGAGCAGGCGCAGAATGACTGTAGAATGTCCCTTTGGCAGATTAAAAGCATGCTAGTGCTGTGGTATGGCAGGCTAGAGCTAAATGAGGAAAATATTCCCATGGTCATAGAAGCCTGCTGTGTGCTCCATAATATTTGTGAAGCTAAGGGTGAAAAGTTTCCCCCAAGGTGGAATGTGGAGGTGGATTGCCTGGTGGCTGATTTTGAACCGCCAGATACCAGGGCTATTAGAGGAGTACAACGGGGGGCTATTTGAATCAGGGAAGTTTTGAGGCACCATTTTGACAGAGACCCATTAATGTAAAAAGAACAGGAGTACTTGTGGCACCTTTGCCATGCTTTGTTAACTCGCTGCCTTGCATTTAAAGTTTGATTTCTGACCATTATTTGTACTCAGAAAATGATCATATTGCCACGGTTTAATTCCAGCAGAAACCACAGTATGTAGGAGACAAATAAAGATTGATTATCTTTCAAAAGGTATGTTTTTATTAAATACCAACTAACAACATACACAAAAGGCTTGGTGGGAAGGGAATAACAATGAAGGGCAGTGTAGGCTCTTACAGCTATGTATAACTCCAGCTATCATTGTGGAAGCTGTCCAAAGGGGTGAAGTGAGACAGGCCGGGAAGTTGCAAGGAATGTGTGGGAGGAAGGGGGGCTGAGCACACATGAATTCTTCTTGCAGCGTGATTAGGGACTTTAACATCTCCATTTGCTTCTCTGGCACTTTTATCATCTGCTCGTGGCCTATTAAAATTTGCTCCTGGCTCTCTTTCTGTCCTATCTGTCTATTTTATAATTTTTTCTTAAAGTCTATCTCCATACCCTGCGTTCTTGTTTTTTGGCCTCTAAGGATCGGAGCACCTCTCGAAACATGACCTCCTTGCTACTTCTTGGTTGCTTCCTTATCTGGTGGAGATGCTCTGCCGGTGAGTAGGGGGTTTCACTGAAGGCCACATCTGCAGAAGCACAAGAAACAATAAACAGAAGTATGATTGTTAGTACATGCACAGCAAAGGGTTTCTTTTTTTTAACAAGATCACTGCAGGCGACTAGGAACAATATTGTAAATTCTGCTACCATTTTCCACAGGTGGGAGTCATTGAAACTGATATCTCACTCCTTGAGGGTAAGCAAGGGTGCATCTGCTGCATGCATGTGGCTTGAGACCAGGTGCCTATGTTGCTCACTCATGTGCCACTTTGGTGCCCACACAAGTGATTGCCAATTGGCGCAGGAAAGTTTCATACAATGGAGATGGATCAAAGCAGCTCTGCCAAGGAACCTTCGGCAGAGGATTGGCAAGTACCTCCAGGAAAGTTTCCTAGAGATCTCTCTGGAGGATTCCCATGAAATCTCGGTGTGCGTTAACTCTCTGTTTCGATGCACTGCTTAGCTGCACAAGGGAATGTGCAGCACATGCAAACACAACTAGTCTTGTACATTTCTATCCCTTCGCCCACTTCTAGAATATACAAAGCAAAAGGCAGCTCTGCCTCATATAACCGAACAACAACAACTTAAAAAGTTCACTTACCAAAGCCCTCTTCTCCTGCATTGCTGACCACAGCAATCAGGATGGGCATTGTGGGATACCTCCTGGAGGCTATTTACAGTGACATGACCAAGCGCAGTGTCTACACTGACACTTTGTCAAAATAACTTTACCCCAAAATCTCTATGCCTCTAATCAAGGTGGTTTTATTTGGTCAGCAAAGCAGGAGAGTTTTGTCGGTGGAAGGAGCATTATAGTGTCTGCACCACCACTGTTTTGTTGATGAAAGCTGACTTTTGTCGATAAACTCTGTAGTGTAGACAAGGCCTCAGTCACACAGTATGTGAGGTGTTATGGAGCCAATGGAATTAATCTAAAGTTGTTAGTGAAGCAGTTTTTATTATAAGCCTATTTTTGATCTCACATCTAACCTTCTGAAAAAAGGTACCTCTTCTTTCCTGTCATTTTTTCATTCTTTCTTTCAGTCAAACAGAGAAATTTTGGGGAACATTAGATGTTAGAGACAAGCCATTTTGGTATTAAAGGGACATGGTTGGTGAGAATGTGGGGCAAAGTTTGTGGAATCTTAATTAGAAATGTCCTCATTTCCAATTTTAAAATAAGGTTTTTTTGTAATGATTTTTATCAATAAATTTATTTGTTGTCTAAAAACTTAGCAGCATTCTTTTAATTTTTGGTATGAAATGGCAACATTTTTGTAGTTTTACAGTTCGTATAAGGTTTGATTTATTTAGGGGGAAAAAAAACAAGGAAAAGGAGGTAGGACATAACTTTACAAAGAATATTGTTAATACAGCTATGCAGCACTACAGCCTCCAGCTGTGCTCTGATGAAAGAACTCTGGGAAAATACATGGTCCTTCAGAAAAAGATGTAGAATTTTGAGCAAATGGTACTCTTTCTTTCGTCATTACTGAACATGTTCTCCAAGAGGTGATGTTGAGCTGCTATTTTTTTGGACAAGACATAAAACCGAGATCTTGATTACATCTGGTCATCAGGGTCTCATGGCACTTCTTGAATGTGTAAGGATTACAACCGTGTGGCTTGGTCAATTTCTCATCTCAATAATTACTTTCTTTGTCTAAATTCCCCCTGAAATTTGTTTCCTGTAGCCTTCGCTTCCTGCCCCAAACTACTACCGGGGCATAGTGTTAGACAAATCATGTTCTATCCCAGAGATGACTGAGTTTAGTGGTGAGAGAGGCAATTCTTGACTCTAAGAACTTGTAAATTGCTTCAAGATGAAATGTAAGATGCTATTGTTATGAACTCATCAAAAAAATTCTGATTGAATTTTTTTTTTTATTTGGAAAATGCTGTTTTGTCAAAAACAAACTTCCAATGGGAATATGTTGTTTTTTCATGAAATTTTGTGGGGGTTTTTGGGGGGGGAAGGGACAAAGCATTTAGATAAAGTCAAATAATTCTGTCTCAACATTTTTGGAATTGAATGTTTTGATTTTTCATTTGAAATTGCTTTTTGTTTTGACGTCTTTTATTTTCTATTATAATTTTTAAATGTCAGAACACAACATTTAGATTTTTTATCAAAACAAATTTGGAAATTTTGTTGGAGATTTTGAAATTCTTTGTTTTAATTCCTTCTTGGAATTAAACTGCAAAATCATGGAATTTCCCGCAAAATAGAAATTCATGGTTCCCGTGCAGCTCTGTTGTTAACCCTTGACAGAATCGTGTTTTGTGAAGTTTTCATGTTCTCAAAAATTATTTTAAATGATTTTTCAAGACATTTTCTAGGGAGAACTACTGTCTAAAAGATTCTGGTTATCTCCCATTCTTGCTTGGTTAAAAAAAAATTGATCAAGTCTATACATAATAGGAATACCACACTAGTGCTGTGCATAGTATTTTACTATACAGAGATTGCCTGTTATAATTTCATGATAGTGTCATATTATAGCAAGATAATATTGTTACCATTCAACCAACCACGTCTAACTTAAGCTCAGTCTATTATGTACATTTTATCAATACTATGTTGCACTTTGGGATATATGTCAAATAATCTACATTTCTGTAAAATTTCAATGGAATAAACCTTCATGTTTTGGCCATAGCAGTAAGCAAGAACCATATAGTAGTAAGAAACATATTTATGCATGCTTTCAGTTTTACCCTTACGTTTGGGTATGCTGTATCTTTATGATGATGATCAAGTTATAGAGAAAGTGTCCTATATTAGGATACAGAATTAATATGTGACTTATTCTTGTTTCAAAATGTTCTGGACTTTACACAATAAACAGCTGTTAGATATTTGGCAAAATAATTGCATTCCCTAAGGTCCTAAACTAAATACCTGAGATAAAAAGAAAATATGAAAAGAGAAACAGCTAAACCATTTTAATAACATAGGGAGTCACATAGAAGTTTTTAAAAAAGCAAAACAGATATTCTTGAAAACTTCTGTATCCAATATTTGAAATATAGCAATGCTCAGGAAGTCATGTTTTGTTTTGGAGGAACATCAGTCGTATCCCATAGTGCCAAGAACTGCAACAGTATTTAAGCCGCTGCTTCTCTTAATCTGCAAACCTACAATAACCTATCTGGAACAAGGACAGAATCATCCTTATCTTATAATTGACTAAATAGAAAAACAAAATTTAAGAGAAAAATATGCAGTATTTTCAAATGAATTAAATGAATTTGTAATTATAGTAATGTCAGTTGTTGCTGTAAATAAGTTTTAATGCCGAAAGGTTATCAACATTCTGCCTTGCAAATGCCATTTTAAGTTTTTAGAAGCAGGGCTCAGTGTTTTTTTTTTTTTTTTTTTTTTTTTTTTTTTTAGTAGTGAAGTAATGATTGATTAGATATTTTATTAAGTCATCTTGTTTCCAGTTATTTCCCAAATACAGATTTATTTGTGAGATTATATAGATGGAATTCCTTGCTGAATTTAATCGCATTTCCTAATACTAATTTTCATTTTTGTGTCAGAGACCAGTTGCCCTTTGGGAGTTTTTTGTATAATTTTGTATTAGTTTTTCTATATTCTCTTTATTAACCACGAAAGATTCCACTCAGAGTTTAAAAAAAACAAGACAAGACAAAACAAGAAATTCTTTAAAGCAGTAATACGTATTTAAATTCATGGGCACCGAGGGTACAGTAGCACGCAGAAGACAGATGCCCACTTTCAATCCTTTTCCTTTTGGGTATGTCATGTAAAAAAAACACACAGGATTGAGGTAAAATGCTTTTTTTTAAATTAATCCAGAGAAGTATTAATTATGGCACACACAATTTTATCCATCCATATATATGCTCATGACGGTGTTACAGATAAGAATATCCTGCTCAGTACTCATTGCTGTAATCAAATCTGTGCTGAGTTCTGCACTGATAATACAAGTAATCTGGGATAAATTCAGTGTTCCATAGTATAGCAGCACCCTTTGACCCATATCCTGCTCTCGATACTCATGGGAACTGTTATATAGTGGTATGTGAGAGAGGTGAGTCTCAGGAAATAAAAAGCTTTGAAGACACTGAGTTTGATATTGAGATCATGGGGGAAGCCAAGATAGTTTCTAGAGCACTGGGGTAATGTGCTCTTGTCAAACAGTTATTTAGTGCGTAGACTGCAACATTCTATAACTGCTGGAGCCTCTTCTAGCCCATCATATTAATTTCCAATTACAGTAGTCAAGCCAAGATAGAGATCATGAATGGTATTGATTGGCTAAGTTCACATCTGTCAGAATGGACCATAATTTGATAGCTAGATAGAAGAATGTGGTTTTGGTTGCTGTTATTTGCATGTCCAGTAGTAGTAAAGGGCATCTAGACCAGGAGGGCAAACGTTTTGGCCCGAGGGCCACATCTAGGTATGGAAATTGTGTGGTGGGTCATGAATGCTCATGAAATTGGGGGTTGGGATGTGGGAGGGGATGAGGGCTCTGGGGGAGTGGGCTCTGGGGTGGGGCCAGAAATGAGTTCAAGATGTGGGAGGAGGCTCTGGGCTGGGGCAGGAGGTTAAGGTTCGGAGGGTGGAAGGGGCATCAGGGCTGGGAAAAGGGGTTGGGGCATGGGAGGGGGTCAGGGGTGGTGCTTACCTCAAGCAGCTCCCAGAAGCAGCAGCATGTTCCCCCTCTGGCTCCTACATGGAGGCACGGCCAAGCGGCTCTGCGCATTGCCCCGTCCGCAGGTGTTGCCCCTGTAGCTCCCATGGTTCCCAGCCAATGGGAGCTGCGGGGGCGGTGCTTGGGGTGGGGGCAGCGTGTGGAGCCCCCTGGCTGTCTCTATGCGTAGGAGCCGGAGCGGGGACATGCCACTACTTCCGGGAGCCTCGCGGAGCCACAGCACACACAGAGCGGGGCAAGACCCTGACCCCACTCCCCGGCTGGAGCGTTGGAGAGGGACAAGCCCCGGACCCAGCTCCCCGGCGGTAACTCGAGAGCCGGATTAAAATGTCTGAAGGGTCAGATGTGGCCCCTGGGCCATAGTTTGCCCATCCCTGATCGAAACTGTGCAACATCTTGACAATGCAAGCACAGATGCCCTCAGCATGATATTTTGATGTTTAAACTGTTTTCCTTTTCCTGACAACATCCTTTCAATCTTCCATGGCATTACCTTCAGTCAGCTGTTTTTGTGAGTGATGGTCTTGCTTAGGTACTAGTGTGGCTGCAAAATGGTGCTGTATGCATTCAGCGTGAAGGAGGTATAAAGCTGGGTGTATAAATCTGCATATTTCTGGTATTTAACTCCATCATGTCCCTTCTGTGCTCCTTTCTTTAATGGGCCCCTTTTATTGGAGGCAGTCCTCTGATTAAAATAAAAGGGAGCTGTATCTACACTCAATAACAAAGCAACAGGAACCATATCTATCAGAAACATAGAAATTGATTACATAAATAACATGTATAAACATTTTTATAATGGTTCGATCCTACAAATACACATGTGCATAAACCAATGAGCCTACTCATATGAGTAAAGTTATGTATATTTATGTTTGCATGCAGAGATATAAACTCTCTTCAGTCCTCCAGCAATTGTAGGTATTTACTTGTGCCTTAAGGAACCTGAACCATCTAGACATTATTGTATTCAGAGCCCATACATTTAAATTAGGTCTTTCTTGATCAAGGTAGTTTTATCACAGTTTGGACTTCTATAGAAGCTATGGAATAAAGGAGGTTTGGGTATCTGTGTATAGTTCACTGTTTGAGGTGGAAAAAATGTGAAGAACTAGAACACTAGTTTGTATGAGATATCACCTGTAATTCTTGGCACATGTTCAAATGTTACAAAATAAATACATGGTTCTTTGCAGATGGCGTTACCAAGTTCTCAAGTAATACTTTGATGGCCTCTCACTATATTTTTGTGTTTTAAGTGCACATAAACTCATCTGGTAAAGAGAAATTTTGCTACAGTAAATTTAAATTTGTGAGCACTTATAAAACAGGTAAATTAGCCTTTTATAGGTAAAAATGAATTGGATTGCAGTTATTTGCGGTTAACTATAATTATGTACATTGTCAATCTGTATTTTTTCATCTGCACAAAGCAGAAGTTACATATTCAGTGCTTTAGCACATCAAAACAGACAGTGTTAGAAAATGTTATATGAAACGCAGAGTCTTTGGAGACAGCAAGTGCCCTGAAGTCTACTTTATACAATAGGGATTAGCACCATTATTCTATATATATCTCTTCAACAAAACACTGTCGCCTATTTCTGTCAACAAACGGTTTCTTTGCTTTGGCAGCTGTAGGCAACAGAATATGCCTTTATAAATTGCAGAACCCGATTTTTAAAGTATTTTGGGAAGGTAACTGCAGTTTTTAGAAATTGTAATTATTTTCATTAACTAAATATTTTTCAGAACAAGCTAGAAAGACTAACTATGCCTGCTCCTAAAGTATTCTAGAGACCGTAATTTATCAGTAAATGTGGTATACATAAATAAATTGCTATGCTGTACTGTAGTTACACCTGAAGTACTCCTAAATGTTTGTAAGTAACCAACATGAGACATTGTTCCAGTTTAAGCAGGACCAATATACAACAATTAGTGGGAAATTGACACTTTTTAAAATCTAAAATTTGACAAACTCTGAAGTTTATTAGATCTGATCTGAAAAGTTATAAGCATTCTAAATGCCCTTTTCCACCTTTCTCAGCTACTACAGATAATATATTTTCAAAGTGTTATTTCCAAGTCAATGGGAGAGTTGTATTGAAATTGTCAGTGGTGGATATGTAAAAAGAGATTGCAAAAAGTCAACAATATTAGGTCTGGAGATCTTTCTTAAGACTCTTCCCTGAAAATACAACATATTGTATTCCCAGCAATGCAGGAACTTGCCGGGTGTGACGTGTATTCAGCATTAATCATAATATTATAGAAATGTAGGGCTGGAAGGGATTTTCAGAGGTAATCTAGTCCAGCCCCCTGTGCTGGGGCAAGCCAACTATACCTAGACTATCCCTGACAGGTGTTTGTCCAACGTGTTCTTAAAACCTCCAGTGATGAAGATTCTACAACCTCCCTTGGAAGACTATTCCCGTGCTAACTATCCTTATAGTTAGAATTTTTCCCCATGATATCTAATCTAAATCTTCCTTGCTGCAGATTATGTCTATTACTTCTTTCCTACCTTCAGTGGCAAGGAGAACAATCAATCACCATCCTCTTTATAACAGACCTTAACACATTTGGAGATTGTTATGAGGTTCCCCTTCAGTCTTGTTTTCTAAAGACAAAAAATGTCCAAGTTTTTTCACCTCTCGTCATAGGACATGTTTTCTTTTATAATTTTTGTATCTGTCCTCTGGACTTTCTCCAATGTGTCATTGCAACATTGCACTCCATATGATTTTATGAAAATATGCTAATGAGTGCAAATATAATGTAACTGGAATATGCTTCATGCAAAAGGTCTCTTGTAAGGTATCATTACAAAGCTTCTAATCTACTGAGTGTGTTCATCCTATTTGTATGAATATATCATTCTTGTAGCCAAAACTAGGAATATGAAATGTAACTCTGAGGTCCTATTCTAGTTATGTAAAGTGTGGGCCATAAATGGTGGTTTAGAATCTTGATGGCTCCCATCAAATAGGACAACTGACTGTAGATGGCTCTGTTTACTTGCAAGCCTTCCTGTGAGTCGGGCGGGGAAGAATGAAGGCTTGGGATCTCACAGGACAGGTGACCATGTCACCTGGTACTGGAATCCATCTTAAACCTGGTGCTTTTTCATTTCTAAGGAAGGGTGGGGACCCAAAGAGACAAAAGATTCCCACCTTGTGCCAAAACTATATAAGGGGTGGAACAGAACAAAGGGGCTGCAGTCATGAGAAATCCCCTACCTACCACCTGAGCTGGAACAAGGACTGTACTGGGGGAAGAATTGGGCCCAGACTAGAAAGGAGTCTAGTCTGTGAAAGAAGCTTATTGGAACATCTGTGAGGGTGAGATTTACCTGCATTTAGTTCCCTACTGTATTAGGCTTAGACTTGCGTGTTTTTGTTTTATTTTGCTTGGTAATTTACTTTCTTCTATCTGTTATTACTTGGAACCACTTAAATCCTACTTTTTATACGTAATAAAATCACTTTTTGCTTATTAATTAACCCAGAGCAAGTAATTAATACCTGGGGGAGCAAACAGCTGTGCGTATCTCTCTATCAGTGTTATAGAGTGAAAACAATTTATGAGTTTACTCTGTATAAGCTTTATACAAAGTAAAATAGATTTATTTGGGGTTTGGATCCCATTGGAACCGGGTGTCTGGGTGCTAGAAACAGGAGTACTTCTTAAGCTGTTTTCAGTTAAGTCTGCAGCTTGTGGGGGATGTGGTTCAGACCTGTGTCTGTGTTTGTTGCAGGCTAGCATGTCTTGCTCAACAAGACAGGGTACTGAAATCCCAAGCTGCCAGGGAAAATGGGCTCAGAGGTAGCAGTCCCAAGGGGTCTCTGTGACCCAACCAGTCGCAGTCATGTGTTTCTTAAAGTGTGGCACCCAGAACTGGATACAGTACTCCAACTGAGGCTTCACCAGTGCCAAGCAGAGCTGAACAATTACCTCCTGTGTTTTGCATACAACTCCCCTGTTAATATACCCTGGAATTATATTAGCCTTTTTTGCAGTTTTGCATCACATGTTTGACTTGTATTCAATCTGTGAACCACTATAGCCGCCAGATCCTTTTCAGCATTATTACTGCCTAGCAAAGTTATTCCCAGTTTTGTATTTGTGCATTTTATTTTCCCTTCCTAAGTGAAGTACTTTGCATGTGTCGTAACTGAATTTCATCTTGTTAATTTCAGACCAATTCTTCAATTGGTTAAAGTCGTTTTTAATTCTAATCTGGACCTACAAAGTGCTTGCAACCCCACCCAACTTTGTGTCATCTATGAATTTTGTAAGCATATTCTCCACTCAGCTATCCAAGTCATTAATGAAAATATTGACCAGTACTGGACACAAGACAGGCCACTGTGTGACCCCACTAGATATGTCCTAGTCTGACAGCAAACCATTAATTACTTTTAAATATGTTCTTTCAATCAGTTATGTACCCACATTATAGTAGTTTCATCTAGACCACATTACTCTAGTTTGCTTGTGATAATGTGTTGTGGGACTTGCTAAGTAAAAGCCTTACTAAAATCAAGATATATCGTGTCTACAGTTTCCCCCCATCCTTTAGGCTAGTATGTCAAAGAAGGAAATTAGGTTAGTTTGGCACAAATCCATGCTGGCTAATATAACCCTATTATCATCTAGGTCAGTGGTTCTCAGTCCGCAGGCCACTTGCAGCCCAATCAGCATGCAGCTGCAGCCCATGTGACATCCTCCGACCAATACAGGTAGTATATATATTGTGTGGTGCAGCTATAACACGGCGCGCTGCATATGCATCCCACAATGGTAAATAGGTTGAGAATCACTGCTCTAGGTGCTTAGAAATTGATTGTTTAATAATTTGTTCCAGGTAACTTTCCAGGTATTGAAGTTAGGCTGAATGATATATAATTCACCTTTTAAAGATTGGCACTATGTTTACCTTCTCCAGTCTTCTGGGACCACACCTGTTCTCTGTTCTCTGTGAGTTCTCGAAGATAAATGCTAACAGTTCCAAAATTACTTCAAGCTAGTTTCTCAAGTACCTTAGGGTCAATTTACATTTAACTTATCTGAATATTTTTAACCCGTTCTTCCCCTATTTTGGCATGAGTTCCTTCCCTCTTATTGCTAGTATTAATTGTGTTAGGTATCTTGTCACCATTATCCTTTTTAGTGAAGACAGAAGCAAAATAGGCATTAAACACATCAGCTTCTTTACGTCATCTGTTATTAGCTCTCCTTCACCGTTATGTAGTGAACCTGTAGTTTCCTTCCATTTTCTCTTGCTCCTAATTTATTTATAGAACCTCTTGTTACCTTTTATGTCCCTTGCTAAGTGTAACTCATTTCGTGCCTCAGCCTTTCTGATTTTGTCCCTGTCTGAATGTAATTAACTAATCGTAACAAAATCCTAGACCTAGTGTAGGATCTAGAATTTTTACAATTAATTTCTCTTAATTTTAAATGGTATATATGTGTTACATATGAATGATTCTTGATTTACTGAGACAAGAACATGTTGTATCTTCAGAGCCAAGTCTTGAGAAACACTGCCTATACTTTGGAGAGGTTTCAGTATCTACTGATATGTTTGCTCTTAGAGTAAAGGTTATATAATTTATAATTAGTAAATGCTAGTAACACTTTTTGCTTAAACTATCAATTAATATAGATTTTAAATGTGACCCTGTCTAATTTTATCTATCTGTGAACTTACGGTGTATATTCACAAAGTAATTGCCCATGCAACACCTATACCATTGGGAATTGAGCATATTATTATAGGCATTACAGTTAGTGACACCTATAGTTACAGTTGTATGGTGCTCTCCATTGTAAGATCATGGTTTTGGTTGCTTATAACTTTGGCATACTTAACACTTGGCCTGAAATTTTCCAGGATGGGTATGAGCCTCAAGTTTCTTGTTGGTTTGTTTTGTTCTTTTAATATTTTAGCTAAAAAAGTTTAGCTATTTCTGAGAACAAAATTAGGGAAAATATATTGTTTTGTCCATGCTGGGGAAAAAAGTACATGTGTCTGAGAGAGCACACTCTCCTACAGAACCCTTCGTTTTTCCTGATTCTCAACAGTCCATGGCTGTCTAGAAAATAACTGTGATACCCACTTCCAAAGCGTGACTCTCCATCCTTTTCTAGTGGCAAGTGCACAGAGAAGATGACTTGTCTTCTGCTACCATCTGCTCTTAGCTCAAGTGGTAGAGGACAGTAGCGTAGCTGGGGGGGAGCGGGAGAGCGGCCGTTCCCCCACCGAGCACAAGTGGCACCTTTTTAATTTTACTCACCTCCGGGTCTTCCGCGGCACTTCTGCAGCAGGACCTTTACTCGCTTCAGGACCTTCACTCACTTCTGGTGTCTTCAGCGGCACTGAAGCTTCATCGCCGAAATGCTGCCGAAGACCTGCAGAGTGAGTGAAGGTCCCGCCGACGAAGTGCCGACGAAGACCCGGAGCGCTACCCAGTCAGTAAAAGTGCCGCAGCGGGTGGTGCCTTTTTTTTTTCCCCGCTCCCCCTCTTTCCTCCACCTGGCTATGCCACTGGAGAGGACTGTGTTGGGGATCTTCAGATATGAGGACTGATGATGACCCGGGGAGGGGGCCAGTTTGGTTCAACATAGTGAATTTTTTCTTTTCAATTGTTAACTTTTTTAAAAACTTGGGAAATAACATTTTTTAAAAAGACTACATTAAAGAAATATCAAGGTTGCAAAGTCAAACACTCAGAATTAGGAAACACCAGAATTAAGGTACCCTGTGCAATCTTTATTTGGCCTTCTTGTGCGTATGAATTATGGGCAGTCTTTAATTACATGATTACACTATTTTTTCTACAGGATCCCTGCCTTATTCAGTGCCCAGGCTGGACCTGGTTTGTGGATAAATCAGAGTTGGGTAGTGAAGAAGACTTCTCTTTAGGACCCCTGCTTCATTTGTTACAGAAGCTAGAAAGTGTGTGGTGAGTGAGGTAGGAACTGCAGGAAAAGAAAGGGTGGTCTCGTGGTTTAGGCAGTTGAATTTCACCCTGGAAAATTGGATTCTATGCCTGCTTCTGCCACAGGATTTCTTTGTGATTTTGGGCAAAATGTATTGTGATGGGTTCAGTCAGAGAGATTCCCCCCCCCCTCCCAGTCACCTGATGTGTTGCTGTTGCAAAAAAAGCAAACATGATTCTGGGATGTATTAACAGGTGTGTTGTGAGCAAGACATGAGAAGTCATTCTTCCACTCTACTCTGCTCTGGTTAGGCCTCAGCTGGAGTATTGTGTCCAGTTCTGGACACTGCATTTCAAGAAAGATGTGGAGAAATTGGAAAGGGTCCAGAGAAGAGTAACAAGAATGATTAAAGGTCTTGAGAACATGACCTATGAAGGAACGCTGAAAGAATTGGGTTTGTTTAGTTTGGAAAAGAAAAGACTGACATGATAGCAGTTTTCAGGTATCTAAAAGGGTGTCATAAGGAGGAGGGAGAAAACTTGTTCACCTTAGCCCCTAAGGATAGAACAAGAAGCAATGGGCTTAAACTGCAGCAAGGGAGGTCTAGGTTGGACATTAGGAAAAAGTTCCTAAATGTCAGAGTGGTTAAACACTGGAATAAATTGCCTAGGGAGGTTGTGGAATCTCCATCTTTGGAGATATTTAAGAGTAGGTTAGATAAATGTCTATCAGGGATGTTCTAGACAGTATTTGGTCCTGCCATGCGGGCAGGGGACTGGACTCGATGACCTCTCGAGGTCCCTTCCAGTCCTAGAATCTATGAATCTATGTGCTGAAATTACCTCTGAGACAATTTTCCCTGCCAGCTTGGGGCTCCAGAACCCTGCCTTGTTGAGCCAGGCACACTAGCCTGCTGCAACACAGACCCAGGTCTGGTCCACACCCCCAAAGCTGCAGACTTTAACCAAAAACTGCTCAGCAGGTCATCTATCTCCAACATCCAGACACCCACTTCCCAATGGGATCCAAGCCCCAAATAAATCAATTTTACTCTGTATAAAGCTTATATAGGGTAAACTCATAAATTGTCCGCCCTGTATAACACTGATAGAGAGAAATGCACAGCTGTTTGCTCCCCCAGGTATTAATCACTTACTCTGGGTTAATTAATAAACAAAAGTGATTTTATTACATATAAAAAATAGGATTTAAGTGGCTTTAAGTAATAACAGACAAAACAAAGTAAGTCACCAAGCAAAATAAAGTAAAAACATGCAAGTCTAAGCCTAATACATTAAGAAATTGATTACAGGTCAAATCTCACCCTCAGAGATATTTCAATAAGCTTCTTTCACAGACTAGACTCCTTCCGAGTCTGGGCCCAATCCTTTCCTCTGGTACAGTCCTTGTTAGTTTCTTAGGTGTTAAGCAGGGGTTTTCTCATGACTGGCCCCCTTTGTTCTCCTTTTATAGCTTTGGCTCAAGGCGGGAATCTTTTGTCCCCATCCCTTATTCTAAATGGAAAAGTACCAGATTTAAGATGGATTCCAGTATCATGTAACATGGTCACATGTCCTGTGAGACCTCATTCTTCATTACCCATGGGCTGGCCCACATGTACACAGGAGGGCTTGCAGGTAAGTAAACCATCTACAACCAATTATCCTAGTCAGTGGGAGCCATCAAGATTCGAAACCACCATTAATGAGTTATACTTCATATTTCTAACTTCAGATACAAGAATGATACATGCATACAAATAGGATGACCACACTCAGTAGATTGTAAGCTTTGTAATGATACCTTACAAGAGACATTTTGCATAAAGCATATTCCAGTTACATCATATTCATAAACATATTTCCATAAAGCATGTGGAGTGCAATGTCACACACATAAACTAACATTTTCACAGCTGGCCACAGTGTGTTCCTCATTTTCTGTATACGTAACTCTTGAGACACCTAGATTGTGCTTTCCAGAAGCTCTAAGCACTCACAGCGACAACTGAAGATAATAAGAGCTGTGCAATAAGCATATAAAGTGCTATACAATGCTATGTACTCCGAAACCGAAAACCATTGTTTCTCAAATTAGGTATTCAAAATTTGTTGCTAGTATTGACAAGTTTAGGTTCAATCTGTGTCTCAGTTACCCAGGTGTAAAATGAGGATAATATGACTACTTAACCTGAAAGGGATTTTTTGAAGATAAATTCATTAATGTTTTTAAAGAGCTAAGATATATGAGATCACTATAGAAAAACCTTGAGGAAAGTAATAGTTCTGTTTTCAGTGCAGGGCTTGGATGATATGCATGGGGCCAACATCAAATTATGAGGATTGAAATAATTACATATCTACAGTAACCATTCAGTGAGCACACTCCATCCTGCATGCTAAATGAGGCAGAGGTCCTGTGGAAAAAATAGTATTTGATCATGTAATTAAAGATTGTATCATAATGCATATATATATATATGTATCATAATGCATATGCAAATATATATATGGGGGCTGGATTGAGGTGGCATGGGCAACATTAATTCTGGCATTTCCTAACTTTTGTGAGCTTGACTTTGCAACCTTAACATTCTTTTCATAAGCTTTTTTAAAAAGTAATATGTATAGGCCTATATGGTATAGTATAGAATACAGTGGGGGAGGAACTCCCTTTTCTCCTGAACAGCATGGAGAGAGAGAGATGTCTCCATGGGCTCAGTGTTCAGCATTTCTTGTTACACCATTTTGAAATGTGTGCGTACAATCACCCCGTTTTCCCTGCAGTTGTTTACTGGCAGAAGTACCTCCTCTGAGAGCACCTTTTCTTCCTTGGTAAAAATTAGGACTGTGTTCTTGCTTAGAGTTCATTCTTGCTTTTCTTGAACTAACTAGTTTCATGCCTATATAGTCCAACCTCCTGCTTTGAGAAGGGGGTGGGACTAGATGACCTCCTGAGGTCTCTTCTAACCCTAATCTTCCATGATTCTATGATTGTGTAGAATTCAGAAAACAGTTGTATTCTAAAAAAATAAAATAAAGTGCCACAATTAAAACCTTAATGCTTTACATAGAATGTTAGAAAAAGTTAAGAAACAAGATGAAAAATAATATTAATTATGGAAAAGTGACACGGTCTCATGCCTTTATTTCAGTATACTATTACATTAATGCCACAATCAAATTCTCACTGGAGTTAAGAAATCTATATTTGTTATCTAGTAATAGGCTAAGTTTGATTCATCCTGTTGACATCAAATGCCTAAAGACCTCATTCATTGTTTTCTAATTTTAGAAAGGAAGAGCCCTTAGAGGTCAGTCAGGTTGCCTCAATATTGGGTTATGAGTCACAGATGCTGTATTTCTAATAAAATTAAGAGCTTCAGAAGTGACTCACCTTGGAAAAGATTAAATCCATGGAGATAATTTGTGGGTTTATATTCTGTATTAACAAGTCTGAGAGTTTTCTGTCCGGCAGTAATTGAATTGCATTACTAAATGTGATATTAAATTATCAATTACATAATTTACTATTATTATATCATAGACTAAATAAAATTGAAATTGTTTCCACAAAGTTGTTGTACTGGTAATAAACAAATACTAAATTTAAGATTAAAATATTTATTTTAATAAACATTGCATTATATTTAAGTCCCAAATATTATGGCTCCAAATGAACTCCAATGTATTAATTGGGGGCCAAATTCTGCCGCACTAGCTCAAACAAAACATCAGTTGCTTTCAATGAGTGTTTTGCCTGAATGAAGACTGCAGAATTGGTACAAGGTATCAAAAATATCACCACATTAATTTATCTTTTTATGCATCTGTTCAAATTATGTTTAGAGTTTTAAGCATGTTACAACCATGCCTTTAACTATAGGTCTAGTCTAGTTGTACTGTAGTAAAACTGTGTTCATATTGCCATATGGTAAAATAAATGAAAGTAAACCACTAATGGTTCCTGTTTTATCTCCCATTGATATAATACAGAAATGGCAGAATGGAGTGGGGTTTGCCAATGAAGTAAATTGAAGCCTAATGCACACATTTATAGATAGAATTTTTCCGTAATTTCAAGTTAAATTCTAATTTTAAATATGCGTGAGGAGGCATTGGGAGTAAAACACTACTGAGGGGCAGGGGAAGGGCACTTGACCAAAAGCAAACCTAGAAAAAAACAGTTAAGCAAGTAGTACTGTTTGTGCTACCATTACATTACTGTGCATGTCTTTCACTTGAAAATTACAAAGTGCTTTACGTATTTATATTTATATATCATTATAATTAATTATATGTATATGAAAGTTAAAAGAACAAGTAGAATTCAGCCCAATATATCTTAGAGAAGCAGCCATTTTGTTAATGATAACAAAGTCAATGAATTTTAAAAAAAACAAACAACCCTAAATAGGAAGTGCTTGTGAATAAAGAAGGCAAAGTGGACAAGCATGAACTGATAGCCTTACACCAAAACTTGCAGATAGTTAGAGGAATTTGGTGAGGAAGATCCAGGGATGAGGTCCTTGAACTGAGAAGACTGCCTCCAGTCTAATCAAAATAAAAGCTGGTGTTGGAGAACAAGGACAACTTGACTGAACTAACATTGCTCTGTTTAATTGTGATGGGACTGAATGTAGAGTGTTTTCAGTGAGGGATCCTTGACACTGGAATTTGCTTCTGATAGTGTTCCAGAGTCTGGATTTGTTAACCTTCAGGTTGTGCTGCAAGACTCATCTATTTTATATGTTTTAGGAGGGGTAATGAGTAATTGGTTGGTATAACTTTATAGTCTGAGCTGTGGTGGCTTGGGAGAGTCCTTATTTTGGGACCTTGGACCCTATTTTATATTGCTTTTATAAAGATTGTACATTTGCCCCTGGATGGGAAATTTTGTAGTAAAAAGAAATACATATATAAGTTGGACTTTGGCCACAACACCATGGCTAACACTCACAGGTCGAATATAAAAGGGATCTTTAATGGAACAAAGTGTCTTAGTTTTGCATCTTATCCGGAAGATGGTATCTCCAGGGCATTGGTTAAATAAAAGTGCCTGAATCACTAGCACCACTCTCGACCACCTAGGGTTTTTTTGGTAGTCTCGTGTCTAAGCAATGAACCAGCCTTATACTGATTAGCTAGCAAGATCTGATGGAATCACAGTACAAAGTTATTGAAGGGCTGAACTAATAGTCTGGGTCCAGATATCACAGTACCTATGCACCTTTACAAGGTGGTCTGCGCTCAGGACTCTCTCATCTGTTCAATTAGTGCTAAGAGTATTATGGAGATCAAGTCATTTGTAGGAGGAAGATACAATGACAGCTAAGTGCTTACCCCTCCCAGGGACTTTCATTGAAGTTAGGTGCATAACTACCATCTATCAGAGGGGTAGCCATGTTAGTCTGGATCTGTAAAAGCAGCAAAGAGTCCTGTGGCACCTTATAGACTAACAGACGTATTGGAGCATGAGCTTTCATGGCTGAATATCCACTTCGTCGGATGCCTCTGGAAATTTCCACTACATGCATCCGACGAAGTGGGTATTCACCCACGAAAGCTCATACTCCAATATGTCTGTTAGTCTATAAGGTGCCACAGGACTCTTTGCTGTAACTACCATCTGTAACTTTGAAAATCTCCCTTCAAATGCACTTCCATTCTGATTTCAGAATGCAGCAGAATTTGTCTGTGTCGTACATAGTGTTTGAGGAAAAATCCATTGCATTTATAAAAAATATTCTAGTAACATTAGTACAACCTTGGATGCCGTATTTATGGGAAAAGGTTTGTGTTTGTACATTTTGTTGATACTTTCCCTCACAGTTCATCCTGAGTAGCCTAGCTTCTGCTGCTCTGTATCTAGATTTCCCCTTTCTTTATAATGTGTTCTCTTTGCTTTCATGTCACCATCTCTGGAAATACTGTAGCAGTGAACTTTGCTGTGAGGGTGAAGAGAAAGGAAACCCAAGAGCTAATAAAATATTTTTAAAAAGCAAAGCAAATGCAGTCAGTCTCTCACCTAGTAAAATTCCTTCCTTAATCTACAGCATTAGTAAGATTAACTTGTCGGTTTTTAAACTATTTAAATGTTAAATTCAGAAGTAATTATTTCAGGTAGAGTAGATTTTTTGAGTGAAGTGAGAATAATGATTTAACTCCAAAGGTGTAAATTGCTTGCACTACTGTCTATTTTTGGAACAGGCCTTTGTAAGCTATCTCAGTACCATACTGGTAACTATTTAGATGACCTTTTCTACATTAACTTTTGGTTCGCTAATTCACATTATTTAATTTCAAAAAGTAAATCTTTAAAATAGATTATTAATATTAATCGGCAATTTAGCCAAATAAGAATGTGAAAAATCAAGTGTTTACTTGTAAATTACATGAAAGAGATTTCTGGAAGCTTTTTGCTTTGATCATTAGGCTCTTTTAATGTAAACAAAAATTACTTGGTTGCTAAGCCATAGAATTAACTTAGTGTCTGAGCATGTGTATTGGAAAAAGAGAACTAAACCAATATTAGGCAGAGAATCTAGGCATATGCTAGCAGGGCCGGCTCCAAGGTTTTTGCCGCCCCAAGCAGCCCAAAAAAAAAAGCCGCGACCGCGATCTGTGGCACTTCCGCCGCGACTCTCCCGCCGCCGCTTCATTCTTCAGCGGCAATTCGGCGGCAGGTCCTTCCCGCTGAGAGGTACCGAGGGACCGGTAGCCGGCCCTGTATGCTGGATGTAGGTAATGAGCATGACACCAGAACATTTTGAAAGATTGTTCTTATTGATTAAAAAAAATCCCTAAACCAAAAAATAACCTCTTAATGAAACTGCTTTTACTGCCATTGAAATCAATAGGACATCATTCATTACCCCAAAAATGTCTAGTCTTATAATAGTGTCAATAATCATTAATTTAAATGTTGGCTGAGTTTCTCTTCATGGCATATTTTAGTAATATGATGAACAGTAATGTCTGTTTGGATTGGGACACTCTAAAGTAGTTTTTTAAGCACTCTATTAGGAAACAGCCTTATTTAAATAGCTAGTTTAAGATCCACACTCAAAATCTTTGCAAATCAGGTTTGGATTCGTAGAATTTTCCAGCTTAATACATAAATACAATGTTCTAGCTAGTAGAGTGTTTGCTCTTTGAGCCCACTGAATTTTACAAGAAATCATGCTGATGTTTTTTTTTGCTAGGTTCAATTTATTGTCCTCAGCAATTGAACTAATACTTCATGCTTTTATGTTCTTCACAGATCTACAATGCAGTGAAGGAGGAAGAGGCGGCAGAAGATACTTTTGAATATTGTCTCCATCCTCTGAGAGAGCTTCCAACACTAAATGCAGATCGCAGATGCAAAAATGTCTCTTTTGTAAAACCATGTGTAGAAAGTGCTTGCTCTGAATACCGTGCCACTTTACAAAGGACGTCACTCTCTAACTTTATCACTGGTGCTCTGCTAGAAGCAACTACATCACTGGGAGCAAGAAGTGGTCTTCTAAACATCTTTGGAGGTTCAACTGGAAGAACGATGCTGAAAGGTAATAAGGGAAAATTTTGTTGTTTTGAAACTTTACACAACAATATTAAGTACAGAAAATCTTTGTATTATAGAATGCTGCACTGTGTACTGTACACCTCTGCCCCGATATGACATGAATTTGGATATAATTCGGTAAAGCAGTGCTCCGGGGGGGGGGGGGGGGGGGGGTGCACTCCAGCAGATCAAAGCAAGTTCGATATATAATGTGGTTTCAAATATAACACAGTAAGATTTTTTTTGGCTCCCGAGGACAGCGTTATATCGGGGTAGAGGTGTACTTTATATTCCCCTATGTGGAACTGGCGGAGATAGGTGAAAGTACTGTACGCTTGCGGAGGCTTTCCTGTTCAATTCAGTCTGTGAAGAAGTGGCTATCTGTGTCAGTTTGGTGAGAAGGCAAAAATGCTTATAAACTGAAATATTCCATATTACAAAAGAAACATCAGTATTTGTTTCTCTTTAGAAATGTTCCAGTCACCATCCCAATAATTAAAGTTTATGCCATAGTTGTCAAGAAGACAAATGTTTCTTCGTACTGTAATGTCAGATATTTAGATAAGAGCTCCTTTTTTATGAATTGAATGGTCTCATTATTTTAGACAAATAACTAGATCTAATAATTTTTGTTTTTGTTATTATTTTACACAGTATTATGCTAGAAGTGTATATGGCCATTATTTACTGTTTTTTCAGTGCCCTCATCTCTGTTGTATCTGAGCACCTCAGATACATTAGTGTACACCTATAAGAAAGGGCAGTGTTTTTCTCAATTGGGGGACTGAAGGAATAGAAATTGTTACTTGCCCAGAGTCCCACAGGGGAGTCAGTGACAGAACTGGGAACAGAATCAAGATCTCTTGAGACCCAATCCAATTTCTTAATCAGAAGATCATCCTTCTTCTCTTTACAGACAAACAATGGTACAATTCCTACTCAGAAGAGTTTACAATTCAAGGCCTCACTTCTGCAATCTGATCGGTGTGATTGGATCCTTGAGCCTGCATGAAGTCCCATTAAAGTTAATGAGACTGTGCATGAGTACAATTGTCTGCTCATGCAAATCAGATTATAAATTAAACCCCTAAAATGGGTGGGGGGGGATTAGGAATAGATGGTAAACAGTGTGTGGAATAGGGCTAGCGGAGTGTCTGCAATAGAACTTGCAGTTTAGGTGACTATGCACAAGTCTTGAGAGTTTCATTTATTATTATTATAATAAAAGAAGAGTGCTTATAAACCTTCCTTGAAGAAGTCTGTTTTGAGGAGGGACTTGTAGGAGAAAAGGGAGAAGTTATAATGGGATAGAGACAGAAAGGAAGCCCCAGATATAAGCAGTCTCATGTAAGAAGGCATGAAGCTGAGTGCAAAAGAAGGAAACTAAAGCATTGATTAGTGAATGGATTGGAATGGGATAAGAGGAAGAGCTGGAGAGTGTAAGTGTAATGATAGTACAACAGTAGCAGTGCCATAAATAGGACTAGAAAAACAAAGAATTATATACATTTATTTGAAAGTTTCTTGAAAAGTAGTTACCAGTGTTGTATACATCTAAATATGGAAACCTAGAATCATTTAGTTACTAGTTTGCAGTAATAAAAAATACATTTAAGTTTAAACATTTTTGTTCTGTAGTAGCTATCTAAATCTTGATAACTGCAGGTATTGATCAAAACAGCATTATATAGGGCAAAGATTGAAGGGAGTAGTTAATTGTTATGGAGCAGTTCATTCATTTGTTTAGCAAAACATTCATTTTGTTTGCTTTATCTAGTTCAACAGGGAGTTAACTTTTGAGTTGTCTTTAGGGATTGTGAAGTGCTTTAGGATATGCTGTATAAAAGGTGGTAGGGAAGGATATATTGTATGGCACTGTATTGATAGTACTGTATGTTGACAAATATTCGTATATAATAGAATAGCAGTTAATGAGATATGAGTTAAAGATCCTTTAAAAATTGTCACAATTTTGGATATATGCTCAAGATACATTTCCGTCTCTGTCAAATGAACCAGAAACTTGTTTGTTACTGAAAGTTAGCAGGTCTTTTGTCAAAATGTTTATATATAACATGGGAAAAATTCTGTCATCCATGTTTAAAACATGCTGTGGTGATTAAAACTTTTTAGGACCTTAATTTTAAACATGTATATATTAGTACATTTAATTGAAAAATACTTTAGCGATTTTGTGTAGGTACTGTATTGTAACGGGCCAGGGAGAGCCGGGTGGCCTATTGGTTGGAATGGGTGACTTCCGGTCTCTTGCTTCCCTGTTCGAGGTGCCTGAGTCTTTGGGGTAGTGGAACCTGGTCCCCCCACTCCAGCCGGTCCTAGTCCATGGCCTGTGTGAATCAACCCCTGAATTATGGATCTCCTGTGGGGAGTCTACGTTCACTGTCCTGTGCTCCTTCCTACCGCTGTCCCTTCAGTTTGGGGCATAGCCCCTATAATCCAAGTTGCTGTGATGGCTTGTCTCTTGCAGTGCCCCCTTGTGCACCTTGGGTGGTTTCCTGCTGTGGTCCCAGGTTCATTCTGGATGGGGCAGCCGTAAGTTTGGCAGGGTTGGAACCCAACAAGATCTCTGTGCTACAGTTACCGAGTTATCTCTTAGGCCAGGTGCTCCTAAGTCTCCTCCACAATCTCCTTTAGCCAGGGAGATGGTACTTATTTCCTGGTGACTGCTTTCACTGGCAGGCTAGTGATCCTTCCCCTCTGGTAGGGAGGCAGCTATCTCCTGCCTCTTTGACAGTCAGCCCTGAACTGAGTCAGTTTCTCGTTTTCCTCCCCCTCCAGGCCAGGCATTGGCTGCAGCTATGACGAGTCAGGGGGCTAACTGGATCCAAAGGCTCTCTTTAGCCCCTTCCATGCCAGAGAGCAGTTTCTCCACTTCATCACATATACAAATGCTTTCTTAAGCATAAACTGATACTATTCATTCTTTGATGGGAGAATATGGATTGCCTAGGTAATTCTAAGTTTCTTCTATAATATTCATGAGAGCAGGAGTATTATAGAATCATAGGACTAGATGAGACCTCAAGAGGTCTTCTACTCTAGTCCCCTGCATTCATGGCAGGACTAAGTATTATCTAGACTATCGCTTACAGGTGTTTGTCTAACCTTCTCTTAAAAATCTCCAGTGATGGGGATTCTGCCTTCCTAGGCAATTTATTCCTGTGCTTAACTACCCTGATAATTAGGAAGTTTTTCCTAACGTCCAACATAAACTACCCTTGCTGCAATTTAAGCATATATCTTATTCTAAAATCACCATTTAAAAGTTGAATGGATCAAAACTGACTTTGATGGAGGGATGCATGTTTGTTTAATTCTCAAAATATTGACCATAAACAAGAAGGTTACTAGTTATAAACAGCGGCGGCTCCAGGCACCAGTGCTCCAAGTGTGTGCCTGGGGCGGCAAGCCACGGGGGGCACTCTGCCGGTCCCTGCGATGGCGGCAGTTAGGCAGCTTTCAGCAGCATGCCTGCGAGATGTCCGCCGGTCCCATGGATTCAGCGACGGATATGCCAAAGCCGTGGGACCGGCGGACCTCCCACAGGCACGCCGCCGAATCCGCAGGACCGGGGACCTCCCGCATGGATGCCGCCAAAGGCAGCCATGCTTGGGGTAGCAAAAAAGCTAGAGCCGCCCCTGCTTATAAGGACTTTGTTTATAGATACAGTGGAGACGTAAATGTACTACTGGTAAAATGTCATTATTAAACAAGCAGCTATCATGAGAAAGTTAGCTTTATCTACTGGATTTTGAGTGGTAACGTAGAAGAGACCAGGAAGAGTTCCTGGCTGCTGGGAGGGAGAGCATGTTGGAATTCTTGCTCGTAGTCCTGCCCCTTTGTTGCCATGGTTCCTTGTGGTACTCTTCCCTGACCTACATTTTTGGTGACCACCAGGAACATTTCATTTACAGCCATGATATAAATCCTGTTTTACTTCTGTCCTAGTGGTCAGAGCAATGGCCACTTTCTTATATGTTAGGTGTTACATTTGACGTGCATTTGCAAGGAATGACTTTACTGTCCAACCGAATATTAACCTTCCCATCTAGCAGTGGTAAGCAGTGAAAAGGATGAAACTTCAAGGAATATAGCAACTCACTCCATCTTACCTGTACCGTGGCAGGGAGAGTTTAACCTCTGACACAACCTGTAGACAAGCCCTTACATTACAAAACTACAGACGTTATTAAACTACCTACTCAAGTGGGATAAATACTTGCAAGCTTCTTTTTAACTATAACATGGGATACATTTACCCCATATGAAACAAATTATTTACCCATGTCAGAGCTCTTTCTTCAAGATGATGAAAAGTTTAATTTTTACAATTTGTACACGTATGTTACCTTTTAATCAATTATTAAAACAATTTGTAATTCCTAATAGAGACTTCCAGTGAAAAGTGCAATTCATTAACTATAGTGGTACAACTGGTGACTAACAGCCTGCTTGTTATGGACACTTGTTATTTGTTGTTCAGGAAAATACAATTAAGCATACAAATTATGCTTTATCTGTTCTATTTTTTCCTTTTTCTACAGGTGCATATCACTCTGTCAGTAATACAGTGATACTACTTTACTAACATGCTAAGCCAAGCACCTGCTGCAACTCCAGATACATGAGACAGGGAATTTAATTCCTGACTCATTTAATCATTGACTAAATCTATAAAATAACTGAAGAATACAGAAATACTTTTTAATAATTTAAGAATCTGGAAATGTCAAATATTTTGGTTGTTTCAGCTGCTCTGTTTTCCCCACTGTGATTCAGCAAGCCATTAGTCAAAGTTTTACCTTAAGGCTTGCTATCTCTGTACATGTGTATAGTATTTTACAATTTGAAAAATAAATTGAGCCAAATATAAAAAGGATAGCAAGACCCATGACTCAGGTGTCTCTGGTGGGAACATTTTGTGTCAGCTATGATTCCAGTAACTGATATTAACTCTTTATAACTCAAAGGAGTCTGATGTTTTGTCTAAATTAGTGAAAATGGCCATAGGTCTGATATTTTATTCACACACAGACTCAGTGACGCAACTCTGGCAGCCTGGAATCTTGTGGAACATTATTGTTAAGGAGAGAGGTTCCCAAAGGGTAAGAGAATTCCCATAGTTGACCAGAAAATACCAGATTAGTAATTTAACATTGACCCAGTTTAGATTTAACAACCATTCAGATGTAAACAGCAGGAATTTCAGGCTTACAATGCAACCATTTCACAGATTCAGGTTTGACAAGAGTTAAGAAATTAAAACTCTGAGGACTTGTGTGTTAATTATCACAATCAACTGCTTAAATGTGGATAGAAGTATGTTATTTTTCCTGACGTTTTTACCACCTCTTTATGGCCGATTCTCTTACTTGACCAATTTTTTAATAAACCCCAAATAATATTTTAATGTCATTCATAATTAGTCCTTAGTAAATTGATAGATGTAGTATTTGTTCACTACATACTACTTGTTTGTCAGGGTTTTCTTTTTCATGAGTGCACGTAATGTGAAAATTTGAGGCTTATTGTAGATTTTATTTTGCTGCCCTGCAATTTTACATTTCCATATGGACAAGATGGTGACACATACTGTTTGTGACTGGGCCAGATATTTAGAGGAATTTAGGTGTCTAAAGATGCAGTTAGGTACTTAATGCGATTTTCAAAGCACCTAAGTGCCTAATATCTATTGAAATCAATATGAGTTAGGTGTGTGGGGCTTTTGTTTCACCCCTATATTTACAGAGAAAGCTGTGTCAGAGTGGGATAATTAACCCCCAGGAAAGGTCAGTGGCAGTATCACCTTTGCCACCATTTCACAGGACCCCTGCTGGGAGAAATTACAGCTGGGGTTCTATAGGAGCCTCTCCCAGTGGTGGCTGGTCAGGAGAGATGAATTAGCATGTCTCCTGGGTGCCATTTTTCAGTCTACACAAGGTGTTGCCAAGGCTCAGGCAGAGCAGGTGCTATATTTTTGTAGCTGAGTCCGCTGCTGCTTCAGGTACATTTTCTGTTGGTGTGGTCTGTAGCCTTTGTTTCCATCAGCAAAAGGTAGCTTAACCCAGGACATGAATCTGGTCATATTAAGATTTACTGTTGTTAGCTGTGAAATAAAGGATTTGCTGAGTATGAGCGTGTGGACCATGGCTAAGAGATCTATAGTGTGTGCAAATGCTGAAGTTAATTTTAAAATGAAAGTTTGTACATTTTATGAAGTTTAATTAGTCTGAAAAAATGAAATTTTTAGTGCATCTATTTAATCCTTTAGTGTGTGTTTAAATTGTTTATTATTTTAAAAGCCTAAAAACTCATTTGCATGAGCCTTGTAAAAGTAATATCCATGGGAACATTTATAGTGAAGAATGGAACTTGCTTGGTATGTTTATGTTAGCTTGTCAGTCAGAAGCAAAAAAAAACCCCAAGGACCTCAAGACATTGAGTCATCACTAAAGATTCCCTTGAAGTTTTATTTCCAGCAAACAAATGAGAAAGAAATCAACACTACATTTACAGTAAAATGCAATTTTATTTATCATCAGATAAAATATGTGGGATACTAAAATGTGCTTTTGGTTAAATTCTAAGATACCCTATACAGTTTTCTTATTAAAACAAAAGAAATTCTGAATTTTCTTTAGCCTTTCAAACAGAATTTGGTTTCAAAATATATCTAATGTTGTTTTACCAATTGTCCTGTGATCACTCAAAATGTTTTCTATGATGGTCTATTTTATATTTTCTATTGATAGAGAAATAATGAACAAAAATTCATATTTTTGTCAATTTTTCATTAACATAATTTTATCTCTCCTTTATCTCCATGATGAATCTTGCATTATAGTATTTAATATTAATTCCTCAGGGATATAAATTTAATAGCCGGCAATTGTAGCATTGAAACAACACCAGATTTACATGTTTCAGGTCTAAGAAAACAAAACATAGTGTTGTTATTGCCAGGCTTTATTTCCAGTTCCATACCAAAAAAGTCAAGTTTTTTCAAACAAAAAGTGTATGCAGCATATAACCAAATCACGCTTAAGTGTAGTATTTTAGTTCCAGGTCTAACCAAGTAGTTTTCTTGAGCTTCCAGGGGAAATTGAGAGAGGTTTCTCATGGTGGCTTTCCTTCGTTAAGTCTTCTTTACCCTAGCTAACTTTCTATATCTGATTTTCCATTTGTGTAGTTCTGCTGCGTGTAGCAATGGAAAAAGTTGGAGTGTAGGCAAAGCTCAGCTTAGGGTAAGATGAAACAGAGATAAAAATGCCATTATAGCTATGACCAATGGACATGACCAGGATGGCGCCGGACCCAGAGTCAGAAGGGGCCCCAGCCAGCCTGATCCCCCGGCTGGCTGAGTCGGCCAGGAAAGCTGCCTCCACCCCTGCTCTGCCCCGCCTCTTCCCACCTCTGCTCCACCCCAGCCCCGCCCCCACTCCGCGCCTTCCACCCCAACCCTCCTCCCCTGAGCTACGCATCCTGGGGGACTGCAGCAGGTGTCGGGCCTGCCCTGCACTCACCGGACTGCAGGAAGTGGAGCAACCGGCCCCAACCCGCTCTGCTCTGCCGGCTCGTACTGGGGGGCAGTTTCCCCTGCCTCCCAAGCCTGGGAAGGAGATGGAGCGGTGGAGAAGGGGCATGGGATGGGGGAGAGAAGGAGGCAGGGGAAGCGGGGCAGGGGGAAAGAGGCAGTGGGGAAGGAAGGGGATGGGATGGGATGGGATGCTGTTTACATCTGAATGGTTGTTAAATCTAAACTGGGTCAATGTTAAATTACTAATCTGGTATTTTCTGGTCAACTGCCTCCCAAGCCTGGGAAGGAGATGGAGCGGTGGAGAAGGGGCATGGGATGGGGAAGAGAAGGGGACAGGGGAAGCAGAGGTGGGGGGAAGCTGGAGACCAGTATGTGGCATCCTCTTGGCAAAAGCTGGGGCTCCCCTGTTAAGCAGGCCCATCGAACCCTCACCCTGACAAGCCCCACCTCCCCGGCATCTGTACCACCCCGATGAGCTCCAAACACCTTCACCTGAATCCCCTGCAGAGTCAGGGGATTCAGGTGATTCATTGCTCCTGCACCTGGAACCCCACAATGAGCTCCTGTGCATCCAGATCTCCCACTGAGCCACCCCCACCCAGACTGCCCCACAGAGAACTCTCTTGCCCCCACCTGGATCCCCCCCCCGCTAAATCCTTCTGCACTTGGATCCTGCTGCCGGGCTGAGCCTGCTCACCCACACTTGGTGCGCCTGGCACAGGGGGCAGGGCCCCAGGGTGTTTCTGGGGCAGACCTGGCCCTTGCACTGTGTCATAGTCGGGTGCCGCCTCACTGCCTAGTCCCTGCCCCAGGGTGGGGTGGGGTGGGGGGAGGCTGCAGGGTAATCTCCCACCTCCATGCAACCAGTGGCCTGTGCTCCCCACTGCCGTGTTGGAGCCTCCACATTTATTTATTGACAAATAAAATTTGCAGAATTTTAAAATATTGTGCACGGAATTTTTAGGTGCAGAATCCCCTCAGAAATATGGGGTGCTGTGCAGCTATGATGGTGGGTCTGTGAGGAAGGTGGTGGGCAGTGGGGAGATCTGTTGGCGGGGGGGTGCTGGGCGAGCGGTGTGGTATGCAGGGTGCTATGCAGTTGTGGTGGGAGGCCAGCAGGGGAGATCTCTGGGAGGGGTGGGGGCTGGGCATAGAGCTCTGTGGTGGAGGTCTCTGGGCGAGGGGGCTCTGGGCATAAGGATGGGGCACTGGGCAGGGGGCCGGTGTGGTGTAGGCCTGCCCTCAAGGGGAAGGGACATGCTGGCAGTACAGGGCTGGGCAGGCCAGCAGGTTTGTAAACAGTGCCCTCCTGCTGGGCTGCGCAGAGCAGGGCTGCTCCCGCTGCGCTGTACCTCATTGCCCCCAGCCCGCCCTTCACTCTGGAGACTGGCCATCCCACTCCCCTGCACCTTGCCCCATGGGGGGCCCACAAATATGTTTGGCGCCAGGCCCACAAAAGTTAATCCGGCCCCGCCAGTGGAGAGTTATGATATATGTGTAATTTGTTAATTTAGATGCAGTCCAAGAGATGGCTATCTCTTTATAAGCCCCTCAATTAGTGGGTGTGTGTATTTATTTATTTATTTATTTACAGTGAATCAGGCTTGCTGAAAGATTCAGAAAGGTTTCCCCCACACACACACTTTTCCAAGCTATACAAATAACTGCCTTGGATCCTAGCTTTCTCTCTAGCTATTTGTCCCAATATCTAAGTTGATGCCATATCACTTTATTGGTAAAACTGGGATGGGGTACATACTAGGTGTTTCAGGCAGGAAGTCTTGTAATTTTAAAAAAAAAAACCTAACCTACAGGTTTTGTAGTGCTTAGAATAAAATTTCCTGAAGCAAAATTAATTTCGTTTATTATTTTTACAGGATGACTGGTCCCTTTTAAGGGAGAATGGGTTCAATTCCACTTGTGACTAATCAGCTGCCTGATAGAAGGCATTAAGTGTGAAAACCCAGGCAGGTTAAGAGACAGAGGAAGCAGAGGTGGGAAAGAGAAGCAGGGAGCTGGTGAGAGTTCCCTGGAGTGAGCTGTATGAGAGTTTCACGCACAAACACCCGCAAAAAGCACAAGTTAGGAGCTGCTGGGGGGTGGGGAAAGAGCTGGCACAGAGAACAGAAGAGAGTTGGTGGGACAAGACTGACCAGAGCTGCGGACCGCTACCTAGCAGAAAGCTCTGAGTAAAGGGGAAGATCTTGCTCAGCCAGGAGCAGTCTGAACCCAAGAGATGAGGGTGATTCTGGAGGAATATGAGGGATAGGACTCAGGCAAAGGAGGCATGTGGAATGGAACAATGGGATGCCTCCTCACAGAAGTCTTGAGGGAAGGGGTATAGCAGAAGACTTGTAAGGTGCTTGGAGAATGGCCAGCATGATAGAGGCCTTGGAATAGGGGCACAGGTTGTATGGAACAAGGATTGTTGCCCGTTAGGTAGGTGAGGTGGAGGCGGGGGGAGCCTGGGATAGGGACAACAGAACTAATGAACACCTTTTTAACTAGTTTTACTTTGGGTTTTTTGAACTGTTTCACTTTGAGGGACCTGTGAATGATGCACTTATATTAATCAGGTGATGTTCAGAAACAGGGTTTACATGAGACTCTAAGAGGGACATTATTTCTTTTCTGGGTGGGTGAGATGGCTGCTGCTCTGATATGTGGCAAAAAAAAAAAAAAAAGGGGGTAACTCCAGTCAACTATGGGGACTGAAGAAGGAGTAGCTGAGACAGGACTTGTGTGTATTGCCGTTTTTTGCTGCTTGAGGGCTCTATACTGGGGTGGGCCCTGTAACAATTACCTTTTGCCTACTTAAACAGCACTGATAAAAATAAATTTCACTTGTGCACAGTGCTGTGGGTAAACAAACTTATTTCCTATATAAGACACATAAATACAAAAATCTAACATGATTAAAACCGATTTTGTTTATAATTGTGTTATCGAAATCAAAGGCTCATTTGAGTCCCAGTATTTCAACTTTTATCTGAGGAGGTGGGTAACCTGACCTTTCAGCAAGCGAGCCAAATGCGTGTCTTCTTCATGGCTTACACGAAGCATGTCAGTTATGCATTTTGCCACAGTTTGTAGCTTTAAATGGAGCAGCTGCTGCCTGACAGTTAGTGTGGACAAGTGCTGTGTGCTATCTTTTTGTGGTATTGAAGTACCTGTTCTTCTGGCATTTTAGAAAGAAACTAAGATTCAATAAAAGATACTTTAGCTGGTAAGATTTACATTTTTATGGGCTATAAAAGAAGGACTTAATGTCTTTATAAAGCAAGACAAGTTTTGTAGAGATAGAAGTAATGAGTTGCTTTTTAATCTAGTCAACTCATCAGTGTCTGCTATTTAATAACACGGCTTTGAGGACACTTACACTGTTGCTAAGTGGAAAATAAAGCAGAGACACAATTTAAACAATGTTAAATGCAAAGTCCTCTCAGACTAGTAAATATGTATTTTGTAGTTTAATTTATGTTTGAAATGAAAAGGAATAGAAATCTTCCTGGGGTCTGTAGGTATAATTTGTGTTGATTTTCTTCTCATTGCAACTAATTTAGGTTGATGGTGAAATATATTTGTGGGACATGCTTTTATTTTCTTACTTTATAATGGTAAGATTACATAAAACAGCTGAAATATTTATATTTGCTCCAATCAACTTTTGAAGAAAACTAAACAGGTGGTTGTGTCTTATACAGTACAACCTCAGACTTATGAACACCTTAGGAATGGAAGTTGTTCGTAACTCTGAACAAAACATTATGGTTGTTCTTTCAAAAGTTTACAAGTGAACAGTGACTCAATACAGCTTTGAAACTTTACTATGCAGAAGAAAAATACTGCTTTTAAATATCTTAATGTAAATGAAACAAGCAAAGAAAAAGTTTCCTTACCTTGTCAATTCTTTGTTAAAAACTTTCTCTTTATTTTTTAGTAGTTTGTTTAACACAGTACCGTATTATACATATATATATATTGCTGCCTGATTGATTGTGTACTTCTGATTCCAAATGTGTGGTTGACTGGTCAGTTCGTAACTTTGGTATTGGTAGCTCTGAGGTTCTACTGTACTTCATAAATAATACAGATAAGATGTCATGATTTAGCAAAATTTTTGGAGTGTGCAAATTAATTTCTGCTTTGGTTCTTATACATGGCCAGGTTTCGATCTTTTGAAATTATACATATGATTTGCTGCAAATTTGTTCTTTGTAGCTGCAATAGTGTTGTCAATAATTTTCCCTTTTCCTATGTAAAGCACCTGAGTGCATAATGTTACTAATTTCATATATAATTGTGGAGTAACTCTTCTCCTACATTATTAAAAGTGAAAATACTGGTACTTTTGTAATTTAAACATATTTAATAAGATTCTTTGAAACAGGAATCAGGGGTATATTTTATATGATAATGATTATGCTCCCCAAAATTGACTGTTAGTTAAAGGATAAATCAAACATGCACCATTCAAGGAGATGATATGCTGTTGCAATAGGAAAATTATAGTTGCTATCAGTAGCTACATTTTCACTTTAACGATTTACAGTGTACAACATAAAAGCCCTGATTTGAGTCATGTCTGCATTAATAGCAACATAATAGGATTTACTAATAAAAATGTAAAGTATTCCTGGGCTTGCGATTAAGCGATTCTGAGAATATGCCATGATTCAATTTTAAATTCCACATTGGTTTTTTTCAGCTTACTTGCTTTCAAGCAGAGAAAGTATGTTGCTTTTATTGCCCACCACTTTAGTTGATTTTTTCTGCACAACTCAGGAGGCACCCATCTTCCATTGCACAGATATAAAGTACATGATACCACTACTTGAATAACAAAAACAATATTCACATTAATTACATGACAGAGCTGTGTTAGATTACAGAAATTGTGCAAGGATCTGAGATGTGCAGTATACAAACAGCAGAATTTGATTCTAGATCTCTAACTCTGACAATATGAAAGTTTCAGTTATTTTAGAAGTATAAATAAAAGTTGAGAAGAATACTTTAAGTTAACAAAAAGAATTTTAAAGTTACAAAGCTCAACTCAGCCCTCGGATACGTAGAAGTATCTTCCATTGACTTCAATAGTCTAATTTGGTATCATTATACTAGCTTTTTTTATAAAATGAAGGGAGGTGTGAACACTTTTTGTTAATCAATTATTTTTATTAATAAAAATTTGCAATTACTTTAACTACAGATTCTCTAATGTTTGTACACTATTTTCTGTGGAAACAATTGCATGTATAAAAATGCGTTCTAAATTTTAATAATTACAGAATAAATGACATCAATGTGTTTTCTCACATCCAAATTGTGAATGTTGTGGTGTTCTATTTGTATAAATATCTAAGCCTAAACATGGATTTTCAGTTCTTTTGTAATTATTTTAAGTGCTTCAGAAGTTTTTTTTTTTTAATTAATTAGAAGAATATTGCGGGTTGCACAGTTTAAGGCTCAGTTCCAGTCTGAAACTATTGGATTTCTGTATACCTGATTTCATATGAATTGGAATGTAAAGATTTTAATACAGATTCTTTTTCTTTCTTTTCAAATTTAAGAAGTAGATCTGCTTCTGGAAGGGGTTTAGACCTGATGCAGTAGCTCTTTCCCCTTTCTTAATTTATTTTTTCTGT
This sequence comes from Trachemys scripta elegans, assembly GCF_013100865.1. Taxonomy (NCBI): domain Eukaryota; kingdom Metazoa; phylum Chordata; order Testudines; family Emydidae; genus Trachemys; species Trachemys scripta. The sequence continues at coordinate 94,238,057 of NC_048304.1, read as the reverse complement.
GGGACTACTGAGTGCAAAATAGTTGCTCTCTGACCTTCCACATTCCTCCAAGAAAAAAGAAGGAATTTTTAAAATTGAATTACTTGTTAATTTGTATAGAATATTTGGGAGCGAGGACGCTGGAGGATATTGCAAACATTTGCGCACTAGCCATTTTCAATTAAATTCAGTGAATAATCTGTGTGCATGCTCACAAATTCCAGTTTCAATGTGAAGAATCAAAGAAGTGAAAAATTGCTTTATTTTAGTTTAAATCTGTCTTCTGTATGATCAGTCCTGTTACAGGACTTCTGTACATTCCTCCTTCCCAAAATGTCATTAAGCAGTGGGGGGAAATTGTAATAATAGAAGCAAGGAAAGTTTGGAACTTTTGTGTGTGTATGTGTGTGTTACTATTACTTCTAGAGAAGACATGGTCTAAACTTATTCAGTGGCCTTTTAAACAGGGATTGTACGTAATATTCTTTGTGAAACTTGAGAGGGTACCTAAGTAGGGCTGTCATATGGGCAAATGTTTCAAAGGTTACTTAGATAACTTCTTCACGTAAATAATTTTTCTCCTAGTCATTTTTCAAAAGGAACAGAATTTGGCTTTGTGAGAGTCTGTAATTAATTTTACAACTTTAATTTTACAACTTTACAACTAATGCACAAGAGTAGCATTGAACTACATGCTTTGTCATGCGAGCTATTGCCCTGTAGAAGTTTTGTGGGGAGTTTCTGGCGGAGTATGGCTATTGCCATTCTCTGCAATCTCCTGCCCATTTATGGAGCCGGAATCCAAACAGAGAGACTTAAAATGGAGATATCCTATCTCCTAGAACTGGAAGGGACCTTGAAAGGTCATCGAGTCCAGCCCCCTGCCTTCACTAGCAGGACCAAGTACTGATTTTGCCCCAGATCCCCAAGTGGCCCCCTCAAGGATTGAACTCACAACCCTGGGTTTAGCAGGCCAATGCTCAAACCACTGAGCTATCCCTCCCCCCTTCTGCAAGTCAAAGCGAATTATAGAATTGTAGAAATGTAGGCCTGGAAGGGACCTCAAAAAGTCATCAAGTTCAGCTTGCTGCTCTGAGCCAGGACCAAGTAGACCGTTCCTGACAGATGTTTGTCCAATGTGTTCTTAAAAACCTCCAGTGATGGAAATTCCACAGCCTCCCTTGGAAACCTAGTCCAGAACTTAATTATCCATACAGTTAGGAAGTTTTTCCTTAGTATGTAACCTAAATCTCTCTTTCTGCAGTTTAAGCCAATTACTTTGTGTCCAATCTTCAGTGGAATGGAGAGCAATCAATTATTAGTACTCCAGCTGAGACCTCACCAGTGCCAAGTAGAGCAGGACAATTACCTCTGATAGCGTACATACAACACTCCTGTTAATAAACCCCAGAATTATATTAGTGTTTTTTGCAGCTGCATTACACTGTTGACTCCTATTCAGTTTTTGATCCACTGTAGCCCTCGGATCATTTCCAGCAGTACTACTGCCTAGCCAGTTATTCTCCATTTTGTAGTTGTGCATTTGATTTGTCCTTCCTAAGTGAAGTACTTTTTGTTGTATTTACTGAATTTCATCTTGCTGAATTCAGACCAATTTTCTAATTTGTCAAGGTCTTTTTGAATTTTAATCCTGTCCTCCAAAGTGCTTGCAACCCCTCCCCACTTGGTGTTATCCAAAAAATGTTAAATATACTTTCCATTCAGTTGTCCAAGTCATTAATGAAAATATTGACTAGTACAAGACTCGGGACTGACTGCTGTAGCACCCCACTAGAGAAAACCTCCCAATCTGGCAGGGAACCATTGATAACTGCTCTTTGAGTATGGTCTTTCAGACAATTTGCATCTACTGTGACGTTGCACTCCATATGATTTTATGAAAATATGCTAATGAGTGTGAATATAATGTAACTGGAATATGCTTCATGCAAAAGATCTCTTGTAAGGTATCATTACAAAGCTTATAATCTATTGAGTGGTCATCCAGTTTGTAAAAATGTATCATTCTTGTATCTGAAACTAGAAATATGAAATATAACTCTGAGATCCTATTGTAATTATGCAAAGTGTGGGCCATTAATGGTGGTTTGGAATCTTGATGGCTCCCATCAACTAGTACAATTGGTTGTAAATAGCTCTGATTACTGCAACCCTTCCTGTGAGTCAGGCCAGGAAGAATGAAGGCTTGGAGTCTCCCAGGACATGTAACCATGTCACCTGGTACTGGAATCCATCTTAAACCTGGTGCATTTCCATTTATAAGGAGGGGTGGGGACTCAGAGAGACAAAAGATTCCCATCTTGTCCCAAAGCTATGTAAGGGGGTGGAACAGAACAAAGGTGCTGCAGTCATGAGAAATCCCCTACCCATCACCTGAGCTGGAACAAGGACTATACCAGGGGAAAGGATTGGCCCAGACTAGAAAGGAGTCTAGTCTGTGAAAGAAGCTTATTGGAACATCTCTGAGGGTGAGATTTTATCTGTAATCAGTTTCTTAATGTATTAGGCTTAGACTTGCGTGTTTTGTTTCATTTGGTAACTTACTTTGTTCTGTCTGTTATTACTTGGAACCACTTAAATCCTTCTTGTTATACTAAATAAAATCACTTGTTTATTAATTAACCCAGAGTAAGTAATTAATACCTGGGGTAGCAAACAGTTGTGCATCTCTCTCTATCAGTGTTATAGAGGGTGGACAACTTATGAGTTTACCCTGTATAAGCTTTATACAGAGTAAAATGGATTTATTTGGGGTTTGGATTCCATTGGGAGCTGGGTGTCTGGGTGCTAGAGACAGGAGCACTTGCTAAGCCGTTTTTAGTTAAGTCTGCAGCTATGGGGACATGGTTCAGACCCTGGGTCTGTGTTGCAGCAGATTAGTGTGTCTGGCTCAACAAGACAGGGTTCTGGCATCCCAAGCTGGCAGGGAAAATGGGCTCAGAGGTAGTCTCCGCATATCAGGTGACAGTCCCAAGGGGGTCTCTGTGCTTGAACCCCTCACTCCTACTTTATGGTAATTTCATCTAGACCACATATCCCTAGTTTGCTTCTGAGAATATCATGTTGGACTGTGCCAAAAACCTTACTGAAATCAAGATATAACATTTCTATTGTTTTCTTCCTATCTAATAGGCCAGTAACCTTGTCAAAGAAGGAAATTACATTGCTTTGGCATGATTTCTTCTTGACAAATCTATGCTGGCTATTCCGTCTAACCCTAGTATCTTCTAGGTGCTTACAAATTAATTATTTAATAATTTGTTCCAGTACCTTTCCGTGTATCAAAGTTAGGCTGACTGGGTTATAAGTAAGACTAATATTTTGTCACAGATATTTTTAGTAAAAGTCACGGACAGGTCATGGGCAAAAAGAAAAATTAACGGAAGCCATGACCTGTCCGTGACTTTTACTAAAAATATCCATGACAAAATGGGGATCTGTGGGTCCCGACACCACCTGCAGTGGGGCAGCTGCGCAGGGGTTAGGAGCCGCCTGCAGTGGGGCAGCTGTGCAGGGGCTAGGAGCTGCCTGCAGCAGCTAGGGGCTGTGGGATACCCTGCCAACTGCAGCGTCAGGGGTCCACCACTGCCTGTAAGGGCCAGAAGCTCGTGGGTTCCCCTGCCACCCTCAGTGGGCCGGGAGCTCAGGGGTTCCCCCGCCAGGCCAGCAGCTCTGGGGCCCCCACCTCACGGGAGTACAGGGGTTCTCCCATCACCCCCGGTGGCCCGGAGCTCAGGGGATCCCCACCATCGCGTCCCATGACCTCAGGGGTTCCCCTGGCGCCCACGGCAGCCGGCAGGCATGAGGGTTCCCCGGCCTCCCGCAGAAGCCAGGAGCTACAGGGGCCACCAGAGGCAGCGTGGGTACCCCACAGTTCCCTGCCCCCGCAGGCAGTGGAGGACCCTGCAGCTCCAGACCACTGCAGGCTGAAGTCACGGAGGTCACTGGAAATCACGGATTCCGTAACTTCCGCAACCTCTGTGATTTAATCGTAGCCTTGGTTATCAGTAAGGCTAAGTTTTAGTCACAGGTATTTTTAGTAAAAGTCATGGACAGGTTACAGGCCGTAAATAAAAATTCACAGCCCATGACCTGTCCCTGACTTGTACTATATACCCCGACTAAGTTGGAGGAAGGTGGCTGGGAGCAGATTTCAGGGGGTCCTCCAAGCAGGGCCAGCATTAGACTCACTGGGGCCCAGGGCAGAAAGCCAAAGCCCCGCCACATGGGGATGAAGCCAAAGCCTGAGCAACTTAGCTTCTCTGGGGCCCAGTCATTTTCCCTGCCTGCTGCCCCCCTAATATCACCCCTGGCTTTTATATGCAGAAAACCAGGTGTTGTGCACAGGTGGGCCATGGAGTTTTTATATCCTGGGGGGCTCAGAAAGAAAAAGGTTGAGAATCCCTGTCTTAGATTTTCTTCCCATGGGACCTCACCTACCAATTCTCTGAGTTTGTTAAAGTCTGCTTTTGTGAAGACCATTGTCCTTATTCTGCTGCTCTCACTTCTTCCTTTCCTTGGAATCATGAAATTATCATTTCATGATCACTTTCACCCAAATTGCTTTCCATCTTTAGATTCACTACCAATTCCTCCAGTTTGGTCAGAATCAAGTCTAAAAGGGCTGGAAGAGACCTCAAGAGGTCATCTAGTCCAGTTCCCTGCACTCATGGCAGGACGAAGTATTATCTAGACCATCCCTGACAGGTATTTGTCTAACCTGCTCTTAAAAATCTCCAGTGATGGAGATTCCACAACCTCCCTAGGCAATTTATTCCAGTGCTTAACCACCCTCACAGTTAGGAAGTTTTTCCTAATGTCCAACCTAAACCTCCCTGCAATTTAAGCCCATTGCTTCTTGTTCTATCCTCAGCAGTTAAAAAGTGCTAATGAGGCCAATGCAATCAAGGTGGCCCATTTCCAACAGTTGACAAGAAGGTGTGAATATCAGCAGAGGGAAAATTACTTTTCATAGTGACCCATCCATTCCCAGTCTTTATTCAGGCCTAATTTGATGGTGTCCAGTTTGCAAATTAATTCCAGTTCTACAGTTTCTTGTTGGAGTCTGTTTTTGAAGTTTTTTGTTGTAATTCTTATGCCCAAAAAAATTTGTTAGTCTCTAAGGTACCTCATTGTTTTAACTTGTCTAAGTAATTTCTAACTTGTTCTTTCCCTATTTTAGCCTCTGATCCTACTTCATTTTCACTAGCATTCACTATGTTAGACGTCCAACATTAAGCACCTCTGCCATTTCCACCTTTTCTGTTATTGTTCCCCTTCCCCCCCCATTGAATAACGGGCCTATCCTGTCCTTGGTCTTACTCTTGCTTTTAATGTATTTTTAGAATGTTTTCTTGTTACCCTTTACGTCTCTAGCTAGTTTGATCTCATTTTGTGCCTTGGCCTTTCTAATTTTGTTCCTACATACTTGTGTTATTTGTTTATATTTATCTTTTATAATTTGACCTAGTTTCCACTTTTTGTAGGACTCTTTTTTTGATTTTTAGATCATTGAAGATCGCCTGGTTAAGCCAGTGTGTTCTCTTGCCATACTTCCTATCTTTCCTACATAGTGGGATAGTTTGCTCTTGTGCCCTTAATAATGTCTCTTTGAAAAACTTCAAACTGTCTTCAGTTGTTCTTCTCCTTAGGCTTGCTTCCCATGGGATCTTACCTACCAACTCCCTCAGTTTGCTAAAGTCTGCCTTCTTGAAATCCATTGTCTTTATTTTGCTGTTCTCCCTCCTACCATTCCTTAGTATCATGAACTCTACCATTTCACGATCACTTTCACCCAAGCTGTCTTCCACTTTCAAATTCTCAATCAGTTCCTCCCTATTTATCAAAAACAAATTTAGAACAGTGTCTCCCAAGCAGCTTTCTCCACCTTCTGAAATAAAAAATGGTCTCCAATACATTCCAAGAACTTACTGGATAATTTTCCCAACAGATGACTGAGTAGTTGAAGTCCCCCATCACCACAAAGCCCTGTGCTTTGGATGATTTTGTTAATTGCTTAAAAAAAGTCTCATCCACTACTCCTTCCTGGTTAGGTGGTCTGCAGTAGATCCCTCCCATGACATTACCCTTGTTTTTTACCCTTTTTATCCTTACCCAGAGACTTTCAACAAGTCTGTCTCCTATTTCCATCTCAACCTCAGTCCAAGTGTATACATTTTTAATATATACGGCAACACCTCCTCCCTTTTTTCCCTGCCTGTCCTTCCTGAGCAAGCCGTACTCTTCTATACCAATATTACAGTCATGTGTATTATCCCACTAAGTCTCTGTGATGCCAACTATATCATAGTTGTGTTTATTTACTAGCATTTCAAGTTCTTCCTGCTTATTCCCCATAATTCTTGCATTAGTATACAGACATCTAAGATACTGATTTGATTCCCCACTCCCAGTTCTGTCTTGTCTTGGCCTTATCCCTGCTATACCAGCCCATGCTCTCCCCAAATTCCAACCCTTCTCCCAGGCCTCCATATTTTTGACTTACCTGTGGGCTTTAGTCACCTGCCCTCTTCGAACCTAGTTTAAAGCCCTCCTCACTAGGTTAGCTAGGTTTAAAGCTCTCCTCACTGGGTTGTGGAGTCTGTGCATGAAGATGCTTTTCCCCTTCTTGGTTGAGTAGACCTACCTCGTCTCTGGGGGGTAAGATGCCAAGAATCCAGTTTTCTCTCTGTCCATTCCTAACCACCCTGAACCCCTGAGTTTCATGCCTCCAGGGAGGAAATCAGCCTCCATACACTATATGTCTGGAGGGCTCTCACCTTTTACCTTGACAGGACTATAACCTTCAGGACTTCTTCCAGACTATTTGTACCTTTTGCAGAGAGGATGAAGGGGCAGTCCATTTCCATGCAAAGACTGTCAAAGTGGGTCTCATAGAGTGATGGCACACTCCAGTAGGGCTCAGTCCACATCTGTAGACCTCTCGAAGGAAGTTCCCATAGGCCTTCCCTAGTTTCCCACTCTGACCAACTTTGTTTTCCCTCGTGGTCCTCCAGCTGTCAGCCCTGTTGGATCACTAAGGTGGCTTAGTCACACAAGTCCATTCCTGCCAAAGTTAACAAAATCTAAAGGAATAAAAATAATCTTCCAGCTCTTTTCTGACTACATATTTCTTTCCATGTTTGATCAAGGTGTGCCCTCAATGGGCTACATAATATCTTTGCTCTGACTCTTGATCTTCTTCTAGCCCTCACCTGGGTTCAGCAATCTGTTACAGAATGCAAGATTGTCACTTAAGATAGATGCATATTCTTTTCAAGAAACCAATGTTCAGTTGTGACAATTGACTTTGAATTTCAACAGACTAATTAGAGGCCAATTTATTTGTGGTATAACAGATAACCAGGGTCAAACCAGGGGTATTACAATAAATTGAGATGCCTTTGCAAAGAACTATGGGTGTTTACAGGGTTAATGAAAACTCTACTTCCCATATGGAAGTGTTAGCAAGTGGTGAACTAACTGAAGTGAATCTCCTAAATAATTCATGCTGAGGAAGTGTTATCCCAATTTTAGAGATGAAAAATTGAGGCATAGAAGAACTAAGTGATTTGCCCAAGGTCACAAAGGAAATCTATGGCCAGCAACTGAACCCAGATCTCTAATCCAGGTCCTTAACTGGAAGGCTCTCCTTCCTTTCCAGTAAAGAACTCCATTTCTTATTCTGTTCCAGGATGGATCTCTTAATAAATTTGCAAGTCAAGTTTCTACAACATATTGTCTTGTAACTCTGGAACAAAAAGTGAATTTTGAAACTGTTACTGTATCTGAATGCAAGGGCATACAAAACAGTTAGTCACTGGTTCCAATTCTACCAACTTTGGTCACCTATGAGTACATGGGGCCTGCGGTATATCTGAAGCAAGTAACAACTCTGTAAAGTGATTCACATACCACGTTGGTCCAATTCATTTAATTGTTAATAAGTTAGTCCTTTACTTTTAGCAATTGTAGTGTTTAATTTGTAGTGTACCCTATGGCTTATTTTTAAAGTTGTGTTTTTTACAAAGTGAAATTTACTCCTCTGTGGAGGATTGGCACAAGGCCTATATCCACCACTTAAATTGTACGTAAGCCCTGTTGGGCCTCAAAATAGGGCTTAAGTGGGATCTACGTGTTGCACCCTCTGCAAAGGGGTAAATTTCACCCTTAATCTACAGTTACTTCAGTTTGCAGAATTTATGAAAATTTACCAGCCAATAGGCAAAGTATATTTGTTCACTCTTTACTATGAGAGCTAATAAGAGTACTAATGATATTTCTTCTTCGAGTGATTGCTCAGGTGTATTCCACTATAGGTGTGCATCCAGCCCAACAAGAAAAACTAGTTACTGTTTCAGAATAGAACTTTTTCAAGACTGTAGTTAGTGGTGTTATACTGTATATTCAGTATCAGGCAGACATTTAAACTAAATGAAATAATGGCTATTTGCAGAATAGTATCCACAAACACTCAGGTGAAATATCAGAATTTTACAAAATCTCATTTTTGGATGTGGACAGGGGGGAGAGATTATTTTTTCTAGTTTAATATGTTAAGACTTTTTTCTGGAAGAGACTTTTTAAAAAGATATACAACATAGTTTTATTTAATGTACATTCGAAATAATTAATGTGTTACTTTTACGTTTAGAGAAATTGTTTTGACCAGAAACGTATTTTCAGAGAAGGATACACTTTTTAACACAGGCCATATTCTGCCCTTATATATTTTTATTTATGGGTATGGTTCCCATCCCAATACAAGAAAAGTATTTGATTCCATGAGTGTGCTGTCTTTCTCTTAGATTGATAGTTTTAAGTAGTTGGTTCTAGATCCCCGTCTATCTCCCCCACCCCTCTAATACCTGTGAGTATTTGTTTGTAGGAACTAAAATTTGGTGAGTGAAATCCTGACCCCACTGAAGTCAATGGTAAAACTTCCCCAGGATTTTACCCATTATGTTTTGTTATTTTGGTTGTTAAAAGGTTAAAAATTTCAGCCTATTCCATCCTCCTGTATCATATGAGGATTGATTTTATTGCATCTAAATATCCTTAATAGGCGTGGGACTAATCTATCCTAAACTGTCTCACATTCTGATGATTTTTTACATCTTCTCTTTGTTACTTGTTTCATTGCCTCGTAGTTATTAAACTTAAAGGGTCAGATTTTCAGGCAATATACTTTGGCATAACTCCATTGAAGGTTATACTATACAGAAACCATGCACTTGACATGTTTTGTGTGTGTATGTGTGTGTATCTATATACTTCTGAGAGAGAATAACCTTAGCTACCATCATTGTTCAGTCACACTATTCTTATCGGTATGCAGGTTTTACTGAATTATGTTTGTGTGTCTTTGTATAAATTGAGCCCCTGCATCCTGTAATTGAGCCCCTGGCATCGCTTTGTGATTCCAGCGAGCTTGCTAAGAATAACTGGCCAGTAGCAATACTTTTTAAAAAGAAATATTGGCATGATATAATACTTATATAATATAACAAACATGAGCTACTGTGATAGGAAGTTGTAAAATGATATGTTAATCTTTAAGAAAATAACATACAGCTTTCCTGTAGCTTTCTAGAGCTCCTTTCATCCCAGTCCTATAGGAAAAATCACCTTGAGAAGGAAAGACTGCTATTATTATTATTATTTATTTAGGATGTTGACTGCTAATTGATGTAACTAGATATTGGCATAAAATCCACCTATTAAAATTTACAAGCATGCTTTAAAATATTTTAAAACCAAGGAACTTGGCTGTTCCCTGAGAACAAATCCCCTTTCATTTGCAGTGTCACTATGTACTCGATAAATTTAGCTAGTGGTGTTGTTCAATACCAAAATGTTGTTCTGGCATGCTGAAAACTTGGTTCAGGTTGCAATTCAGGAAGAACCCAGGGTCAGGGGTGACTAGGAGCCTTACTGAGCTGTGTGGGAGAGTGGGCTCTGCCTCCCCTAATACACTGATCAGTGCACAAAAATGAAGATATTCCAGACATGTGGCCTTTTTTTCTTTTTTTTTTTTTTTTTTCCCATTGATTTCTTTGGGTCATGAATGCTATGTGGTATATATGTGAGCTACTCTCCAATTGGCCTAATCCACCCGTATTGGCAAATACTCCTGTCCTGTCACTCACAGCTTTCCAGCTCACTTTGCATGGGTCTTCTGACTACTTGCATGGTGACATTGCAGAATACCTATTTAGGTTTAAGGAAAAAGCAAAGTTAAAACACCCTTCTCTAAATTGTGGGTATTTACTGGCTCATTTTATAACCTTTCCATGACTTGAGAGCAGTCCCAGAGTTTAGTCCATGATTTGTAGAAGAAATAACAAAACCTGCTTCCATCTCCAGAGAAGTGATGTTCACCTTATCTCCATCTCCTTTTTCACTCTTTTCACCAGACCTCTCCTTCCCAGACTGTAACATTCCAAAATCATTGTATCAGTGGTTAGAAAAAGTATTTTGAGTCACAATGTATTTTCACACTGATTCCAAATATAGACATCTGTGAACACACATGGCTTAACTAAATGAGACTATTCAGGTGTAACTCTGAATCCCCTTTCTGGTAGCTGTTAAATGTGTCTGCATTGCTACTAGCCTTGAAGATCCTTGGCAATTAGTTCAAGCTACTGAATATGGTTTCTGTGACTAAATATAAAATAAGTGTATAAATTACCTTCATTTCTTTTAATCTAAATCATATAAATTGTATCTGTGATTATCTTGGAATAACGGAGGAAGATTCTAATATTAATATGTCTAAATTTAATTCTGTAGTTTTGTGGAGTCTATATATAACAGAAGCAAGATGATATTATTGCAAAGGCAGAAGCTGAATCTGAAGTACCATGTTGTGTTCCTAAATGAGGCTGCAGTCATTCCTCTAGTTTTAAGTTATCTGTAAGATGTGTTCATCAAATCTAGATCTGCCACTTGTCTTTTTGATCACTCTCCAATGAATATTCTTTTAGCATGTAATAAAAATATTCATATGCCAATCTCTTTAATAGCAAATAATTTATTAATTAAGGCACCTGTGCCAAAAAGGCTTGTTGTTCCTCAGTTAAAAACCTCTGTTTCTTCACTGTTTTAAAAGCTAACAAATTATTTCTAATTCATCACTTTTCTCTTTTTTTCACCTTCATTTCACTGGCATCTTGTTAAACATGTGTCCTCAATTCATTTAATGTATCTTGTATGTGAGAGTCTTTTCATAATATACTCTAGTGCTGTGAAACATTTCCCCTCGCCATAGTAAAATTGGAATGCCAGAACAGAATTTTGCATTGCATCCTAAGAAATATTTCTTTTCAGCAGCATATAGTTAATTATTCATATGAACCATGTATTCGTTTCTAAAATGTTTTATAATCCATTACGGTATATAGCAACACTTTAAAAATCTAAACTGTTGGAGATTGTTCTTACTCTTGTACATTACTGGTATTCAGACTGAGTAATAATTATATCAAACATCTCAGGCATAAATAACATAAAATCACTATCAGAACTGTTTAAAAAAAAATCCTTCTGAGACTCGTTAGCTGACACCTGAGTTTAACATTCCTATTGTGCTATTTGAAAGCCATGCAGCTTTAAATGTATATCATCCCTTTAAATATAGATACATTTCTTGCTTTTTATTCTAATCTGAGACACAGAAATTCTTTATGCAACAAAATAAAATGTAGTTGATGCTTCTAGAAATGTCTCTATTTTAACAATTGTCCTCATCACAGAATAAATGGAGTGTCCAGTAAAGTCAGTAACTAAAAGCATACTAAAAGGAAACATGGAGAGGAAAATTAATCCTGTCAGCCATTTATGAACAAATCAGGAGGGCAGCAAGTTGTCTTTATATAAAACAGAGAAGAATGTAGAATACTGAACATAGTTCCTAGGCAGAACACACACTGCAATATAGAGAATGACAACACATCATTCAATTTTATTTTCTCCAGATGGTTGTATCTCAGGTATGTTTTTTTTATAAATAATTTTCTTCAGATGTATTTGTACAGAGGACAGATCCCAAAACAGATAGGTGGTGTCATTTTACACTACCCAGAGCATTGTAGGAAGCAGGATAGAATGATGCAGAGACGTCTGAGTTCATCAAACCTTTTTAAACTGCCCTAAACTCTTTTAGATTACTTCATTTTTGAGTTATAGAGCTCAAATCAGGAACATTTAATCAAGTAGTGTGGTTTTTATCAGATGCAGCTTGGATTGATTCATTCCCTGTTCCAATAATCAGCAAAGGGGAAAATTGAAATATCTCTTGCAGCAATTTTACCTGAGGGAAGTCATACCAGTCCAGAAGGAGGTTGCTATTGCCACCTGCAGGCTGGCTACCCCGCACTGCTACAAGTGCATAGCTAACCAGTTTAGTGTTGGCAAGTCAGCTGTTGGTGCTGTGGTAGTAGAATTTTGACTGCTGCTGTACATTGAGCAAATGTTTTCAGAGAACTATCCACAATGACTCCAAGATCTCTTTCTGAGTGATGACAGTAATTTAGACCCCACCTTTTAGTATGTGTAGTTGGAATTATGTTTTCCAGTGTGCATTACTTTGCATTTATCAACATTGAATTTTATCTGCAATTCTGTTGCTCAGTCACCCAGTTTTGTGAGATCACTTTGTAACTCTTCGCAGTCAGTTTTGGACTTAACTATTCTGAGTAATTTTGCACCATCTGTGGATGGTGGACATTTGCAGTATGCTTGAAATAATAGCTGGTTTTGAAAGAATTGGCTTTCCAAACTGTGCTGGGGCCTGCCATAAGGAGCACATGAATGTGTCAACCGCAAAGGATACTACTTGAACATTATACGGGCCTTTGTTGACCACAAAAGCAGAACACCAACGTGGAATTGCCAGCAAGTTACATGATGCCAGATTGCTGATGATACCTTATTTTCTCCTCCAAATACCCCATTGATTACTGTGTTATCTGTGTCCACTGTTACTTTACCCTCTGCTTACCCTCTACTATCCTGGCTCATTATGATACCCTAGCCAAAGAGCACTTGGCAGAAGAAAGTTTAATTACACACGTAGCAGTTTCAAGATAGTTGGAATGTGCATTTGGCAGATTGAAGGCAAGATGGCAAAATCTTTTGGATTCCAGTGTCGCCAAAGTCGTCTGTATTATGAAGGCATAAGAATATAAGAATGGCCATACTGGGTCAGACCATTGGTCCATCTAGCTCAGTATCCTGTCTTCTGACAATGGCCAATGCCAGATGCTTCAAAGGGAACGACTAGAACAGGGCAATTTATCAAGTGATTTATCCCCTGTCATCCAGTCCCATTGTCTGGCAGTCAGAGGCTTAGGGACACCAAGAGCATGCGGTTGCATTCCTGACCATCTTGGCCAATTACCATTAATGAACCTATCCTCCAAGAGTTTATCTTATTCTTGTTTTGAACCCAGATGTTGGCCTTCACAACATCTCCTGGCAATGAATTGCACAGGTTAACTGTGCATTGTGTGAAGAAGTTTTAAACTTGCTGCCTACTAATTTCATTGGGTGACACTTGCGTCTCGTGTTATGTGAAGGGATAAATAACACTTCCATATTCATTTTTTCCAAACCATTCATGATTTTATAGACCTCTATCATATCCCCCTTTTCCTCTTTTCTTTCTCTTTTCCAAGCTGAATGTCCCAGTCTTTTTAATCTCTCATATGGAAGATGTTCCAGACCACTAATCATTTTTGTTGCCCTTCTCTGTATCGTTTCCATTTCTAATATATCTTTTTTGAGATGGAGCAACCAGAACTGCACACAGTATTCAAGGTGTGGGCGTACTGTGGATTTACATAGTGGCACTGTGATATTTATCTATCTGTTTCATAATGTTTCCTAACATTGTTAACGTTTTTGACTGCTGCTGTCCATTGAGCAAATGTTTTCAGAGAACTATCCACAATGACTTCAAGATCTCTTTGAGTGGTGACAGCTAATTTAGACCCCACCATTTAGTATGTGTAGTTGGAATTATGATTTCCAGTGTGCATTACTTTGCATTTATCAACTTTGAATTTCATCTGCAATTCTGTTGCTAAGTCACCCAGTTTTGTGAGATTCCTTTGTAACTCTTCGCAGTCAGCTTTGGACTTAACTATCCTGAGTAATTTTGTACCATCTGCAAACTTTGCCACCTCACTATTTACCCCCTTTTCCAGCTCATTTATGAATGTATTGAACAGCACTGGTCCCAGAACAGATACCTGGCAGACACAGCTGTTTACATCTCTCCATTCTGAAGACTGACCATTTATTCTTACCCTTTGCTTCCTGTCTTTTAACCAGGTACTAATGCATGAGAGGACTTCCGTCTTATCCCATGACTGCTGTGTTTGTTTAAGAGCCTTTGGTGAGGGACTTTGTCAAAGGATTTCTGAAAGTCCAAGTATACTATATCCACTGGATCACCTTTGCCACATGTTTGTTGAACCTCTGAGAATTCTAATAGCCATCTTGACTCTTCCCCAACAAATCATGTTCATCTGTGTGTCTGATAATTCTTTTCTTTACTATAGTTTCAACCAGTTTGCCTGGTACTGCAGTTAGATTTATTAGCCTGTAATTGCCAGGATTACCTCTGGAGCCTTTTTTTAAAATTGGCATTACATTAGCTATCCTCCAGTCATCTGGTACAAGAGCTGATTTAAGTGATAGATTACATACCCACAGTTTGTAGTTCTGCAATTTCATATTTGAATTCCTTCAAAACTCTTCGGTGAATACCATCTGGTGCTGGTGAAATCTTACTGTTTAATTTATCTATTTGTTCCCAAATCTCCTCTTTTGACATCTCAATCTGGGATAGTTCCTCAGATTTGTGGCCTAAAAAGAATGGTTCAGGTTTGGAAATCTCCCTCACATCCTCTGCAGAGAAGACCGATAGAAAGAATTCATTTAGCTTCTCCGCAATGGCCTTGTCTTCCTTGAGTGCTCCTTTAGCATCTCGATTGTTCAGTGGCCCTTCTAATTGTTTGGCAGACTTCCTGGTTCTGATGTACTTTAAAAAATTAACAGCAATTTATTTTATCTTTGCTAGTCACTCTTCAAATTCTTTTTTTGACTTACCTAACTACAGTTGGCTTGACATATTTATGCTCCTATTTTCCTCAGTAGGATTTGACTTCCAATTTTTAAAGGATGACTTTTTGCCTCCAACCACGTCTTTTGTTTGGCCATGGTGGCATTTTTTGACCCTCTTATTTTATTTTTTTTAATTTGGAGTATATATTTAATTTGAGTCTCTATTATGGTGTTTTTAAAAAGTTTCCAAGCAGGCATTTCACTCTTGTGACTGTTCTTTTTAATTTCCATCTAATTAGCTTCCTCATTGTGGTGGGCTTCTTTGGTATTCTCCCCCTCTCCCCCATATTATTATGGAGGATATGCCTCTCCACTTGTGGATTTCAGGACTAGCTGCTCCAAGAAACGGTCATTTATGGTGTCTAGAAACTTTATCTCTGCATCCTGTCCCCTCAGGTGACATACCCAGTCAGTATGAGGATAATTGAAATACCCCATTATTATTGAATTTTCTATTTTATAGCCTCTCTAATCTCCCTGAGCATTTCACAGTCACTGTCACCACCCTGGTTAGGTGGTGGTAATATATTCCTACTGCTATATACTTATTATTAAAGCATGACATTTCTAACCATAGTAATTCTGTGGTACAGTTTGATTAATTTAAGATTTTTACTATATTTAACTCTATGCTTTCTTTCACATCTAGTGCCACTCCCACACCAGCACAATCTACTCTGTCATTCTTATATATTTTGTACCCTGGTATTACTGTGTCCCACTGATTGCCATCATTCCACCAAGTTTCTGTGTTACTTATTATATCAATATCCTCATTTAATACTACATACTCAAGTTCACACCTCTTAGAATTTAGACTTCTAGTGTTTGTATACAAGCACTTAAAAATTTGGCCCTTTTTAGTTATCTGCCTTCATGTGATATAATTGAATGGGACTCTTTTTTTTCATTTTACTGTTTTTCTTCAGTTCCTATCTTTTCTTTATCAATTTCTATCCTCTCCTCTTTACTAAGATATAGAAAATCCCCATTAATAACTCCTCCCTGTAAATAAGCAGCAATTCAAGTTAAAAAATGCAAAAAAGTGCAAAACTGCGCCATTAGATAAAGTGCAAGCTGTACAGTCTCACTGGTAGTGGAACTGGATACCTGAAATGTACCTGTTCTCCTTTCCCTGCATGTACAGGTTTTACTCCATTGCACAGGGATAGAATGAACGGGAAACATCTGCCCATTCCAGTTCATGAAGTGTCTCCGAGCCCATCTACCCCTCAAGTGTCAGTGGCTGCAATAGATGCATGACGTGATAGTATGGAGGATAGTTTGTGGGTACTGGTGATGTTACTAAAGCTGGTGCCAGTGCAGAAGCTGAGGGCTGAAGTCTGCTGGCTATCAGGGTGAATAGCCACTCAGACAGCTCCTTTTGCTGCTCTTGGTCCTGCTCCTTCATCCTTCAGTCATGATTTAGGTACTGCCCAACCATTCTCTTTTCCCTCTCCATGTCCTCCTCCTTACCTCTCTGATAGTCCAGGTGCTTGTCTGACTTGCACCCAAAGTCATTTGCATTTCATACAGTGGGTCATTCCTGAGTCTTTTCCTCCCCCCGCCCAAAGAGGCCTAGGCCTCTGCCTTGGTCCAGCAGAGGTGGAATGCCCTTCCAAGGAAACGAAAGGGCGTATTATTTTTTGTCTACGGAAGGAAACAAACAAACAAAAAAATCCTCCCTCTTACGTTTTGTGTCACAGCAAAGCCACAGGTTAATACTGTTATCAGCGTGGTATGCCTTTGTTTCATTTATGTACATTGGCCTGTTCAGAAACGGCTGCTAGCCAGGTTGCCAGACCACAGACACACTATGATAAGAATTTCAGATTTAATTAATTAAAAAAATACTTTTTTGGGACCTGATTTGGCCAGGGGGTGTTAGGGCAATCCAACTAGGGCCCTGACACCAATATTGGTTTTAATATTATTTCAGGATGGAGAAACCCTAGAGGATGGAGCTCCATGACTAGGGAGCAACTTTTCCAGGCTTGTGGTGGAATTCCACCTATCATTGCAAAGGAGATTTTTTTCATTGCCTCTTGACTGAACAGCATATCAAGGAATAGAGAGGGCTTGTAAACTAAAGGGGCAGCTTTGGGAAGCTCACCCTGTCCGGAAAGCTCATCGACCATCTTGAGTTTCTCCTGTATGAAAAATTCTCAAGCATCACCAGTCACGAGTGGAGGAAAATTTGGGTATATATTGTTGCTGAACTAAGATACAAAAACTTGTTAACAACAGAACCGCTTTTCACGCCTTTTACTCCCAATCAGACAACATGCCACACATAGAGAACATCAGGAAACCAAATATTGCCATCACCAAGGGATTTTTATTACTTAATACAACCACTGGGATTTATAATCCAGGCTGTCTGTCACAATGCTCTAATGTTAGTAATGGTATAACTCTATCACAGTCTACTGGTGTGAGAGAGTTACAAAGACAGTGGTGTGTGCTGAAATATGCACTCATGCTTGCTAAACCTCTAATCCCAGTTTTGTTTTGTTTTTAAAAATCAGTTTAAATTTAATAAGAATGAATTGCTAATTGTATGTTTAAATTACTTTTTGCTGCTTGGACTCCATTGTGGAACACGTGGTGGTGGAGGAAAGGTGGTCAGAGTAATGGCGTGGTTTCCACCCTGGACTGAAGCTAAAAGTGATCCCATTGTACGTAATGTCCTCCATAACAACAGTTGTATTGGTCATAACCTGGAAAACTTCCCACTTATGCTGTATTTCCCTCATAATAACAACAAATTTGGTGGCTGCCTGAGGAGCTTGTGGTTCCAGCCCCTGGTCCTGCTTGTGCTCCAGGGCCACTTCCTCTCCAGGCTGTTCCCCCAAGCCCATCCCTAAACAGATCCTTGGAATATGATCCCAGGATGTACCATAGCTTATCCAGCTGCATGACCAGCTCCAGGGCCTGTTTAATCACTGGGCTGTATTCCCGCACCTCCACCCTCTGCCACTAGAGTCTGTTCTAGTGTCATCCCCATCCTGGTACTGCCAGCCTCAAAAAATCAAAACTCCTGAGTCAGAACCCCTTGAGATAAAAAATGATTGAGATTGACCCAAAAGTCATGAGACTTGTAAAAAAATGACATTGTGTCTTTTGGTGTGTCTATTGATTTTTGAACTCCCCATGCCCATCCCCAGTGTGTGTGTGAGACAATTGGTGTCCTCTCCCCCAAATTTATTGAGTAAAGTGATTTTTGGCCCCTGCTTCAGAAGTGTGACACCCATGTCTGCCCATCCCCTGCCCAGCAATTAATTTTGCCCCAGCCCCCAAATCAATCCTATTCCCCAGTCCCCACATCATTTCTGCCTCTCTCAGTTCAACCCTCCCCTCATCGGTTTAGTGCCAATCTGTTCAGCCCCTTCATCGGTTTAGCTGGTCCCCTCATCAGTTCAGCCCTTCCCCCACATCTATTCACACCCCCCCCCCCCCCCCCCCTCTGCTTCTTCTGGGATACTTCATCCCCTTGTCCCAGGCCTGTAGGGAGTGGGGCTGCTACAGCAGGATCCTCTTTCTCTCCCCATTTCTGTCTGTGGCAGCAAGCGCTTTTCATCCCCTCTGTCCCTTTCCATGCTGGGTGTTGCAATGGGAGAGGCGGAGAAGCAAAAGATCCATCCCATTGTTCAGAGGAGGGAGAAGAGCCACCTTGAGCTACTGGGCTCTTTCTGCTCCCTTCTCCCCTCCTGTGAGAATGTCTTCCAGTTGCGGAAGGGGAAGGAGAGGGAAAGAGCTCTGCCTACAACAAAGTGGTGGTGCTGCTCTAGGAGGAAGGGAAGTGGGGGCAGGCAGCCAATCAGAATGGGTTTCCCCCAGGACTCCGATTTGCTACAGGGCTAGAGTTTCAGTCCCAGCCAAAATTCCATAACTTGCAAAACATCACAAGAGTTGGCAATACTGACATCCTCTCTGCTTCCTGTCTAAAAAACATACCATCTCTGTCACGCAGGACTGTGGGCTCTGTGCTTGGGTCGTGGTGAGTACCTTGGGTGGTTGAATTCCTTGTAGTAGGAGCAGCTAGGTGGGGTGTTGCTGGACTTCTTTATCTTGCAGTAGACACACTTTAATTTTTTCATGTGCTCCCCACATTGGATGGCCATCTGCTTGATCCCCACCTCTGCCAGCCTCTTTGACATGTTTTCATACCAATGCAGACTTTGGATGCTTCTCCCAAAATCATGCTCCTTACTGTACACTTGCACTAGAGGTTAACCAGCACCATGGTATGCTCCTCTGGCCAGCTAGTAGCACGCTGGGACATCATCTTCTACAGCTGTTTGGCTGAGGTCAGCTGAGTACTGCAGAATTAGAGCAGGCTTCATGGAATGAACTATTAAATGACAACCGGGTGTATATAAAGTGACGGATACATCTGGTGTATAGGAGGCAAATGGTAAGTGAGTTGGTAAAAGGATGGGAACATATAGGCCTCAGAAGTTGTGGGATGGCACTGGAGGATTATCAAAACTTGAGCTCCACTACCTGGGGTTTAGTTGCATCCTCACTGCAAAGTATGTGGGTCAGAGCCTGCTTTAAACTCAGGCTCTGTCTAACCCATATTCCCAGCCATGCAATCAAGCCTGGGTTCAAAGCACATATAATCTTGTGCATAAGGGTTTTGTTTGGGGATGGTCGGGGGATTGGGCTAAAACCTGGATAGGAGCTCTAGGTAAGCCTGGAGTGTAGACATACCCAAAGTGATTTAGGAGCACAAATGCCATTGAATTCAGATTACAGAGTCTGATGGAGGTGTTTGGCTTGGTTGAAGCATTTCAGCTTTCTTCACTTATGGAAGGTGGTGTTGCAAAGGCTATTTGTGTTTGAGTGTGTGGTCTCACAGGATGTTAATGAGACCTTGGACCTGTGTTTTTATAATAGATGAGCATTTTAAATATGAAGCTTATTAGTAGAAAAAAATCTTTATGTAAAATCTGAAATTATACTAACAATTAGGAAACTAACAAAGTACAAAACAGCTATGTAACAATTTAAGACTATAAAATGGAAAGTGGACAGAACTAGCAGCATGTAAATAAAAAATCTGATTTAAATTAAACTGATACAAATTAAAAAAAGATCATTTAAATTTTTAAAACTGATTTCTTTTCTTTTAAATCATGACTTTTACCACCCTACCTACAATTGGGGTTTAAAGTATATTGTATAAAATAAAGCTTTTTTATAACTATCAAACTTTTTATAAAATTTGTTGAAAAGCATATTAACCGCTAGGATGAGACTGAAAATGCCAAATGTCAATCTGGAATTCTGATTTTTGAATCATCAAACTGGCAAGGGACATTAAAAAATTTCCCCTGTGGTATAGTATTGCACAATTGGTCCAATACAGACATGTTATGCCCTCTTCTGATTATTTTTGGAGAAAGCTTACCAAAGTGCATAGACCATTGTTCATTTGCATTATAGCCATTGCTATAGCACCACTGAAAAATGTATTGATAGCCTCATAACTATGGTTATTAGGGGGCAGAATAATACTTTCCTTTGGTATTAATACAGAAATAGAGTCTTCATCTTTGTTTACTTCTAACACTGCTTGTAAATGTAAGGGAATGGATATTTTTCAGCTTGTGCATAGGTTCTCTCTCATGAGAGTATTCATGCACACCTTTTATGGTCAAAACAGAATGCTTTCCCATGCCCATATGTGTTTTCTTTGTAAATCTGATGCACTTTGACCTATCCAAATCCTGATATCTGGGTCATTTTTGCAGTCAGTTTTAAGTCAGAAGCAGTATAGGCAGGTTGTCTTACAAGTAATAAAGTTACTTTATTCTTATATATCAAACCCTTTTTACGGACATTGGTCAAAAATATTACAATAACTGATGTAAGGAAGAGAGCAGTGTTCAAAGACTCTGATATTTAAAATGAAGCCATTGCCTATCCTTAAAATACACACTGATTTTTAAAATGTATAATTTTTTGTGACTTGCTGTCATGGTTACTAGCATTCCATATTTTGCTTTCTGCTGACATCGAATATGCTGGTCAAAGCATAAGCCAATATTGTTTGGCCCACAACGAGAACCTAATTCAATAAAATATCAATTTGGTGGCTGCCCTTTGCAAGCTCCTCAAATCAGATTCTGTTTGAGAGCAAAGCATCATAAATGTACATCAGTATACATCTGCAGTGGTTTTGCTTGTGATGTGAGGTTCAGTAGATTAACATCATAAATACTGATTGCTTTACTTGTTCACTCTTCACTTGTTTTGTTTTGCTTTGTAATTGTATTTAAACAAACTATTGATCTGAAGGACAGTGTAAATTTGCAAATTTGATCTAACTGTGAAGTATTGCAAATACACAATGCGTCAGATAAAAATGGAAGAACAATTTGAAGTGTTGAGAACAATGGTTGATCTAAGTGACATGAGATTTTTGTGTATCTAAATGTAATATACTAAAGCACAGATAACAGCCAGCAACAATATTAAGAAGACTGCCGCTGTGGAAGCAATAGTTGTAATGGTACATAAATTGAATGAAGTTGCATTATATTGCCATTTATGAAAAAGTTACTGCCATTCTTGAGTGTGTTACGTATAGATGTTGTGACAGACCCAGACCAGTGGGGTACAGGAGTCTGGTAGAGGGCAAATATACTGGTCACTGGATGAGTAGTTTTCTGTTCCCTGAGTGACCAGAGCAGGGGCTGCACTAGAGTAATCGGGAACCTGCTAGAACCAGTTAAGGCAGGCAGGCTAATTAGGACACCTGGAGCCAATTAAGAAGAAACTGCTAGAATCAATTAAGGCAGGCTAATCAGGGCACCTGGGCTTTAAAAGGAGCTCACTTCAGTTTGTGGTGTGAGTGTGAGGAGCTGGGAGCAAGAGGCGCAAGGAGCTGAGAGTGTGTGCTGCTGGAGGACTGAGGAGCACAAGCGTTATCAGACACCAGGAGGAAGGTCCTGTGGTGAGAATAAGGTGTTTGGAGGAGGCCATGGGGAAGTAGCCCAGGGAGTTGTAGCTGTCCTGCAGCTGTTACAGGAGGTACTATAGATAGCTGCAGTCCACAGGGCCCTGGGCTGGAACCTGGAGTAGAGGGTGGGCCCAGGTTCCCCACAAACCTCCCAATTGACCTGGACTGTGGGTTCTTCCAGAGGGGAAGGTCTCTGGGCTGTTCCCCAACCCACATGGTGAATCTCTGAGGCAAGAAAATCTGCCAATAAGCGCAGGACCCACCAAGATAGAGGAGGAACTTTGTCACGACGTGCAGTGTTTCCTGTGAAACTGTGGAGAGGATTACTAGAACCTCAGCTCTATTGATTATCTGCACTTGATTTAAAGTTCAGGATCCATTGATTAAATTACCATATATACTTGTTCATAAGCCTAATTTTTTTTAGTAAATAAGGGAAGCACCACAGAAGGGGGTCGGCTTATGAACGGGTATAGAGAGGGAGAGGTGGGACATAGCCCTTCCCCCCAACAGAGAGAGCAAGGAGAGGCAGCAGAGACAGAAGGGAAGAGGCGGGGCCAGAGTCTCTCCGCTTCTGGCCACACTGCTTTCCCCCCAGCCTCCGAAGCAGCTGCAGCTCCAGGGCTGGCAGGCTGTGGCTGTGCTGCTCAGCCCCACCCCCCAGAGCAGACTGTGGCTGCGCTGCCTGGGCGCTTGAGCATGCTGCAGTCACTAGTTTTAGAAAAAGAAACCGGTGTGTCCCAAGGAGAGAGAATATTCTAAGCCTCTGAATCTTTGATTATTTTAGGAAAATGTAGTTTTGGAAAGAAGGTGGTATCTATCCGTTTCAGTTGTGTATGCAATGGAGTTTAGTCTGAACCTGCTGGTGGTGAAGTCTGTGGCAAACTTCCCATTGACTTCAGTGAGGGCAGGATTAGGCCCTTTGATATTTTTATCTACAACAAGTTTTTTATATACAAAATTGATTAACAGTGGATTCAAGTTCATTTTAAAAAAGTGCAAAATGTTTTAAATTATATGTAAAATGAACAGGAAAGTAACATACGCTTATTGATTTGATTACTATGGTACTTGATGATTTAACACCCTAGAGACCGCAAAAACCACTTTCCTGGTTATGCCATTCTTTATTTGAAGTCCATGTTTGTTTAGCAATTACAAGTTACGTATAAAACTTACTTTTCTGAATGCTTTCTGTATTTTTAGTATTTGCCATGAATAGTCTGGACAACATTCTTATAATATTCCTGTTAATGTACATTGTTAGGAAGCTGCTTTTCCCTGGCTCTTAACAAAACTAAGTATGGAGAAAATATTTCTCCCAGAAACAAAAACAACCTTGCAATAAAAAAAGACCCAGAGTGTAATCTAGCCCTGTTTGAAGTCAATGGCAAAACTTCCATTGACTGCACTGAGGCCAGGATTTCACCACAGTTTGCTGATACCATTTCATTGTAACATAATGTTTGTTTTTCATGGATCTCTGGGCTGAAATTTAAAGCACATACAAATCTGGGTGAAATGTTTGGGTGTAGCTTGTTAAAATTGTTTTTGTTATTGCATTCTTTTTACCATGACTATTGTGTGATGCTGGAGTAGATGGGGCATTAGTGTGAGATGTTGAGGATAGGTGTTTAGTCATTTTATCTGCTGTATGTGTTACCTTTTGATAACAGTTGAGAAACAGAGCTTTATGGATTTTATATCATATCATTCAGAATAGCCCAATTTAGTGGAAGCAAAGTCTGTTATTAAAAAAGACAACTCTGCTTGAGGATTTCAAGACGAGATGCTATACTAAATGAAATAACTACTTTCATTACCAAATCTATTTGCAATCCACATGTTTTGTTTTAGAACACACAATTTGTCACAATCCAAAAATCTTTCACAAGCAGGCTTCTGGAGAGTGCACACTTTTTTTTTAGTTATTGTATATTTCGTATTGTTTTTTCTTCCTTTGCATTACTGTTTTTTAGTATATCTGAGGTACTATTTTGCTTAAAATAGATGTTGATATCAAAAACAACTAGACAATAAAGGCAAGACATTAACTGCACGTTCTCATTTATAAACTCATCAAACCCTGTTGAAAGGCAATTTTCATCTTGCCATGAGGTTCACTGTTTCTAAGTTGTACTTCTTTTATTAGTACAGTTGCTTTACTGTGAGCATCCTGCTTCATTATGATTCTGCATTTCATTTTTTTGATGTATCAAATTTGAGTTCTTGAATTTGAGTTTGGACAATAAGGGCTCCATACTGCAGTCCTTACTTGGTTAAATTTTACGTTGGAAGCAGTGTGATTTTTGTCTGAGTAAGAACAGCAAGGTTGAATACTAAAATGGTAACCAGGATTAATGCTGTTGACATCTGTGTGCCCAAAGTTTGGGCTATTTATTTTCTTTATATCTTTCTACAAATTCTATATATTTAAAAAAAAATATTTTTCAAAGTCAATCCTGAAACTTTATTCACAAAAAAAGTTGATGCCAGCAGTCCTGAAGTTATATAACCAACCAAAGAATAACAAGTTTCTGTCTGTCTGAATTATAAAAGCAATTCCATAACTAAACAGATGTTAATTTCAAGTTTAGAAAAATATCATATAATAAACAGTGAGATAATTGATCTTATGTTTGGTAGACAGTAATCAAAGAGGTTCTATAGATACTGTCATTAGTACAATATGCAGGGATAGAATAGTGATACAAATGGTAACAGATTGTTAACACAGGCATTCATTTGACTTCTTTTCCACATTTTTTTTTTAAATTTTTGAAAAATACCTTGGCAGTGTCCTTATAAGTAAATTCCCTAGTTTTCATATTTAGAAAATCCCAAATAAATTGCATGCAAGTACTTCAACCACAAAAATGATAGAGCCCAACAAGAGAAACAAGGTCAACTAAAACAGAGGCTTTCAACACTTCATTGTGCTCTTTATATGGTGTTCTTTCCCTCCCTCCATCTCTCCTGGTGTATTCCTTCTGCGGAATTTCTCTCATATACTGCATATGTACAAAATGTGTTGAAATTTAAAATAAGGTAATTAAGATTGCCTGCTTGTTGAGTTTCTGTGAAAATAGTCTGTTAGAAATACACTAGCTCTTTTATAGATCAGTGCAGGCCAGCTTGCAGCATGGTTCAGAAAAGTCAGAGATGCACTGTTTCTAGGGTGAATTTTCTTTTTCAGTTAAGGACACTTTTCTGTGTTTGAGTCTCCAAGGGCAGACTTAACTATATTTCTCACATTCTTAACTAGATAATTCCTTTAGTAGGAAAGAAAAATAGTAGAAAGGTTTGTTCTTCTTCAGGTATATGTCTCTGTGGGTGCTCCACCATAGGATGTGAATCTGCCAGTGTGCTCTCGATCGGAGAATGAAAGTAGCCTCAGTGGGCCCACGCCAGCACATAGCAGAGCCTTGTGCATCCAAATGAGGGCATATAGGGAGGCATGGTCCCGCCACTACTCAGTTCCTTCTCAGTCACCTGCAGCTCGAGATGGAGCAACTGCATGTACTGTTCTCAGCTTCCCACCGTTCCTTACATAGCAATTTTTTCTGAGTCTTTTTCTTATACTTTGTTGTTAGTTATTTTATTTCTTCTTTAGTTCTAGTTTTGTTTGGAAGGGGGATTACCCTCAGGGGTGAAAGTAACTTAAAGGACTTAACGGTACTCCGGAGTCCTTAGGAGGGGCAGGGTCTCAACCAGAAGAGGCATGGCCTCTACCGGAAGAGACGGGGCCTTTAAATCCCCGGGCCCTTTAAATCACCATTGGAGGGAGCCCTGGCCTCTGGCGGAGCTTTAAAGGGCCCAGGGATCCGCTGCAGCAGTGGCAGCTGGGAGCCCCGGCCCTTTAAATCACTGCCAGAGCCCCACCGCCGCTACCCCAGGGCTCCAGCAGCAGGGCTCGGGTGGCAATTTAAAGGGCTCTGGAGGGTATCGGCAGTGGGAGTCCCGAGCCCTTTAAATTGCCACTTGAGCCACACTGCCAGAGTCCCGGGGTAGCAGCGGCAGCCGGGGACTCGGGCGGTGATTTAAAGGGCATGGGGCTCCAGTCGCTGCTTGGGGCTCCAGGCCCTTTAAATTGCTGCCAGGGGAAGCTGGTCCGCCCCGGGACGGTGCACCGGCTCTTGCCGGTACACCGTACCAGGGCATACCGGCTTACTTTCACCTCTGATTACCCTCCTCCCCTTGTTAGGACCCCTGGTTTTGGTCCTTTAGTACTCTGTTATGCCGAAGACCCTGGGGTTTAAGCCCTGCCAAATCTGACACAGGTCCTTTCCCCATAATGACAGGCATTCTAGCTGTCTCTGTTGCCTCGGAGTGCCCACCTCTAAGTGTAAGGTCTGTATGGGATTTGAAGGCAGGTCTCAGAAAGGCAGAGAGGCTAGACTGAAGCTCCTTCTAATTGAGCATTCAGTAGCCCCAGCAATGGCTGCTCTTCCATCCCCTCATACATCGGCCTTACCATCCCGAGCTTCCCTAGTGACAGCAGTGTAGGAGCTGGATTTTATAATGTACTATCAGAATTAATATATGATTTGATTTCATCCTGTCAGCCACCCTTTTTGAATAGCAGAAAGGAATGACAAACCAGAACAATCCTCATGACTAATTATGGTCATCCTTTTGTTTTAGAATAAGTTATAAAGCTACTATGGTTTCCTATATGTATTACAAATTAGGAAGTAAGAGACAGGATTCTCTATTGTGTCTATGTTAAGTAGCTTAGAGGAACATAGAAGGCCTGGGTCTCAATGTAAATTGGCTTGGTTATTGATTGTAAAACTTAGCAAGGTTTAAGTTGCAATGCTCTTTTGCTCAATATAAAATACTACTGTTTGTATTCTCAATCTGTTTGTGTGAATGAGGAATGTATGCATTAGAAAAAGATAAGGTGTGAAGGCCATTGTTATAGCCAGAGTCAAGGAAGGAGTGAAGAAACTTAAAGGACATCAAAGAATTATCAACACACATCCATAAGGAAGGGCAGATTGACAACCCTGAGGTAAAGGCTGGCACCCCTAAAGACAATTGATTAAATCGGAACAAAGAACAGGATGACCCTCTCGGAGGTGTATTGGAATGTTTACACCAATTAAGAAGTAACCGGTCACAAAGTGACACAGCAGAATCCATAGGCTTCAACAGAGAAGAAATCCTATAAGAACAGGGTGCTTTGCCATAGGACTTTGGGTTCGTCTTGCCACACTCCAGGAGCATCGGATCGCGACCGATAGAACCCCGTTCCCCTCTGCGACCAATCTGGCTGGCCACTAGATTGATCCAGACTCTGGACTGGTAACTATAAACATCACTGCAGGACTCTGTGTGTGTGTGTGTGTGTGTGTGTGTGTGTGTGTGTGTGTGTGTGTNTCACTGCAGGACTGTGTGTGTGTGTGTGTGTGTGTGTGTGTGTGTGTGTGTGTGTGTGTGTGTCTAAAAAGCATATGCTAACTGTGGTATTCTCAATAAACACTGCGTATTTACCTTCCTCTATAAAGATCCCGTGTGCTTTGTATGAGCATAACAGCAGCCCCTTTGGAAGCTAGGACTTCTAAAAAGAAGATGCCTCTTTCTCCTTCCAGTTAACCTAAGAAGAGGGGTAGGTCACCCCATAAATGCCACTCTAAGGAGGCCACATGTCCTTCAAGGGGTACAGCTGAATCTCCATCTGATCCCAGAACTGAGCCACCGGTACCACACAAGAAGCAGTGTGTGAACAAATTGTCTAGCAGGCATCAGCCTGCCTTGGTACCAACTGACACGCACCAAGAGATGCATGGGCCTCCTTCACATGCCCCAGTACAGTTATCTCCATTTCACCAGGCCTTTAAGGTTAGAGAAGCAGACACTGCACTCACCATCTCAGCACTGCCAACCCTACTCAATCTTTTCATTACCATAGCCCTCCAGCACCCTCCATATTTCTTTCCTTGGAGATCCTGGACTCTCCCCTGCTTCACTCCTCTACCAGGGCCCCTTCTCTGGTACCGCCTAGATGGATTGAACCTTGGTCGTACCTCCAGCCTTCAGTATGGGTACTTATCTTTGAAGCTCCCCCCCCTTCAGCCCAAGGAACGATTCTTCTTCAGGTCTTGGTATATTGCTCTTTTTCTGTGCCTTACCACTGTACCCTGCTGAGCCAGTACTCTGAAGGAGCTCTTTTGGACCCCACCAGATGTCCTAGAGCTGGGGGCTATAACTATCCATGGGGACCCTTTCCCTAACTGCCTCCTCAGTGGGCTTACTGAAATCCCTGGGGTCATCTTGATGAACAGTTTTATAGAGTTCCATCCAGAAAGATACCCCAGTACCCACTCATATTGTATCATTCACAGGCACTGACTGACCAATCTTTGGTACCATAGGATCTCCATCCAGTACTGTATGATCTCCCTCTGGTACCTTATGCCTCCTCTGCATCAGGAGACACCCTGGTATAGCAGGACCGACAGATGGAGGGAAACTCACCCTATCAGCTAAATTATTCTCATCCCCAAATGAGGTGGTAATGCCTCCATCACTTTCTTCAGGCCTTTTAAGACTGCATGAAATGCCCGGTGGAATCCCTCCAGATCCTGTTAGAGGAGGTCCAGGAGTCTCAACACTCCTTGGTAGGCATTTTAAATATTTCCCCCCACTCCCCCAGGGAAAGATTGCCCTCCCAATAAATGAGGCTCTGTTATCACCCGCCTGTACAGTCTGACAGACACTTGCCACTATCCAGCCCACTTATAAGTGGGCAAATAAAAAATATTATATTCCAACCAAAGGAATGGAACATTTCTTTCCCCACACTGCTCCCAATTCCTTGGTGGTGGGCGCAGCTAATGAAAGGAATAGACAGGCCCATTCTAGACCTTCTTATGATAAGTAGACAAACTTTTAGACCTCTTGGATGGGAAAAGCTATTCCTTGACATCTCTCCAATTTTGCCTGGCAATCTGCCAAGCCCTGTTGGCAAAATATGACTTTAATACATATTCCAGGTTCACTTTTTTTATTGAACATCTGCCACAGGACCAGAGGGAACAATTTTGGCCCCTCATTTTGGAGGGTTAAAACCTCCCTCCAAGCTCCCCTAGATACTGCGGACATTGCTACTAGAGGCCTACCCATGGATGTGGTTATGTGAAAAGCATCCTGGCTCCAGTCTTCCAGCCTCCTGAAAGAGATGCAGAATACAGTTGAAGACCTTCCTTTTGAAGGACCCAGGCTCTTTAGCTCTGATACGTACTCCTTCCTCCATCCTCTGAAGGACTTGAGAGCTATCTTATGATCACTGGGAATTTATGTTCCTGCAACAAAAAGATATTTTAATAGGTGTCAAACATCACAGCGAACTAGGCCTTTTCAGTACGACCTGCAACAAGGGTTTCCCAGACCTTTAGCCTTTCAGAGGAGATCTAGACCTCAGAAAAGGGGATCTCCCCCTTCTACAGAAACACCTCCCTCTAAGGGTATGTATACACAGAAAAGAAAAACCCATGGGTGGCCCATGCCAGCTGACTCAGGCTTGCAGGGCTAGGGCCGTGGGGCTGTTTCATTGCTTTGTAGACTTCCAGGCTCAGGCTGGAGCCTGGGCTCTGGGACACAGCAATGAAACAGCTGCACAGACTGAGTCGGCTGGCATGGGCCAGCTGCGGGCTTTTCTTTGCTGAGTAGACATACCCTAAGAAACAGTTCTGACATCTTGGTCGAAGACCTCAAGCAATCTACTTTCCTGGATCCTGTGCTGAACAATTCCATCCATCCCCCCCTTTGGAGATCGGCAATCTCATTTCCTCCCTGACTGGGAACAGACTATTTTGGACAGATGGATTTTGGAGGTGATTGATGTGGGATACTCCATATGCTTCCACAGTATTTTCCACCCTGAGGAAACCTTCCTTTGAACTGATAGCTTTCCTGTTCTCTCCTCCACCTCTATCTCAAGACTTGGTTCCTTATACATCGCTTCAGCTAGACGAATGGGAGCGCTCACCTGCCAAATACCACCTTTTATAAAAACAGAGTTACACCTTGTCCCATCCTCGCTTCCTCCCAAAGGTCGCTTCAGAATCTCTCATTAATCAAGTGATTTGGCTGCCAGTGTTCTACCCAAAACCTCATGCCTCCAGAGAGGAGTCCAGCCTACATATGCCAGATGTCAGAAGGGCCCTCTCCTTCTGCCATGACAGAACTAAGATCTTCTGGGCCTCTCCAAGGCTCTTTGTATCATTTGCTGAGAGAATGAAGAGTCAACTTATTTCCACTCAAGACTGTCAAGGTGGGTTTAGGGTTTCATCTGAACTTGCTGTGAATCCAGTGGAATGCAGCTGCCTCAGAGTTACAGCACAATCCACAAGAGCTCAGTCCATATTTATGGCTCCACTGAAGGACATTCTCATAAGACATTTGTAGGACTGCAAAATGATCTTCGATCCATACCTTTTCCAGGCATTATGCCATCTTAACTGCTTCCAGAGATACTACATTTGGTGTTTCAGTCCTCCAAACTGGACTTGCAAACTCTGCACCCACCTTTTTGCTGAGTTACTGCTTGGGACTTTCCTATGGTGGAGCACCCATAGGGCCATATACTTGAAGAGATATTACTTACCTTACAGTGTCTTGAGTTCTTTGAGATGTTTTATACCTGTGGGTTCTATACCCACCTTCCTTCCTCTTGGCTGTGAGGGCTCTGCTTCATTTTTGAGAAGGAACTGAGTGGTGGCAGGACTGCACGTTCCTATATGCCCTCATTTGGAGACAAGAATTGCTTTTGGTGCAGGCACAGGCCTGTAGACACTGCTTTTCATTCTCCAACTGAGAGTGCACAGGCATACAAGCATACTATGTTGGAACACTCATAGGGACAAAACATCTCAAAGAACTCAAGTTCAGTGTAAAGTACGTAACCTCTCCTCATGTCTATCAGCATAAGATTAGGATGACCAATGAGTCCTCTAAAGCTAGGAAGAAGTTATGAAGCAGTCACCAACAGTTAAAAAGATTCTCATATACAACTAGTACCTTCACTCTTCAGAGGAATATTTTGGGTTAAATATTGAGACCTGTCTTCAACCAGTCAGTATCATGAGCTTACAACTCCATGTAAGAGGTACACCTGCATTTCCTGTATCTGTACCCACAACTCATTCTCAGCTCCCTTTTTTTTTTTTTTACTTCAAATTAGTCTTTTCTACCCACATAACAGCCCTTTTCTTCACACCCTGATCTCTGCCCACTTGAAAAAGGAAGATAATTAGCTCCTTTTTTCTTCTCTGTATAATATTGGTAACAATAATAATTAATAAATGACTGCACTTTCCATGTTCAAAGTACTATATAAACATTAACTAATCAATCCTTGCAACATCCCTCTGATGTAAAACTAACATATATTTAATTTTAGCATGTTTATATCCTAAAAAGGCCAACTGCAATTAGTCTGGATAAGCATTTGAAAGCTTACTGTAACTGAATCTCAGAACCTTTCATTAGGGTTACCATATTTCAACAAGCAAAAAAGAGGACGGGAGGAGCCCCGCCCTAGCCCCGCCCCTGCCCCTCCCACTTCCCGCCCCCCCAGAACCCCCAACCCTCCCCCCATTCCTTGTCCCCTGACTGCCCC